>NC_057736.1:13626342-13632924 GCF_004010195.1 Chiloscyllium plagiosum
CTTGGCCCAAATCCCTCTAAACCCTTCCTATTCATATACCTCCAACCAATGCCTTTTAATGTCGTAATTGTACCAGCCTCCACCACTTCCTTTGGCAGCTCATTCCATACACGTACCTCCCCGTGGGTGAAAAAGTTGCCCCTTAAGTCTCTTTTATAGCTTTCCCCTCTCACCCTAAACCTATGGCCCCCAGTTCTGGACACCCGACCCCAGGAAAAACACTTTGTCTATTTACCCTATCCATGCTCCTCATAATTTTGTAAACCTCTATCAGTTCACCCCTCAGCCTCCGATGCTGCAGGGAAAACAGCCTCAGCCTGTTCAGCCTCTGCCCTCCAACCCTGTCAACGATATTTCGAGTATACCAGACTTTGGCTAATCATTGCGCACACAAAAAACCTTCTGTGTATAAAAATTGTGTCTCAAATCCCTTTGTGTGTACCTGTACCTGCCTCCAGTCTGAAACCCTCATTACCCTCTATTCTGTCTCCTGTCTCTGAGCCAATGGTGTCTTCATTCTGTGACTGACCCTTCAGTCCCACGGGCATCAATTTTTCTCACAATTCCAACTGGAGACCTTCTCTCATCCATGTGAAGGAATTGGACCCTGACAATTCCATTTACACTGTCTCCCATCAATCTTCATAGGATCCTTCTCACAGAGGTTAGACAGTGTTCCCAGCAAACACTCCCAGGACAGAGGAGGTACAGGGTTCCAGACAAAGTAAAGTTTTATTTAAACTGTACCTATTTAAATCTCCAGGGCAGGTAGAGAATACAGAGTAAAACTGCAGCTTTTCACATTCCCAGGCCATGTTCAGTGTGGCATTAGTTACTGAACAAATCAACCCACTTCCCCCATCCTGTTCACATCAAACACATACTTTACTTTCTGCTTCAAATACACTCAGGGCAGTTCCATCACTGGAATACATACAGACTATGTGTCCAGCGGCAATTTCTCAACCTGAATCTCCCAGAGTCAGGATCTGTCCATATTGTCCACATCAGACACTCCCAGGACAGGAACAACATGGGGTTATATACAGAGTAAATCTCCCTCCATACTGTCCACGTCAAATACTCCCAGGACAGGTATAACATGGGGCTGAATACAGAATAAAGATCCACCCGCACTGTACCTCCCAAACACGCACAGGATAGGGTCAGCATGGGGTTAGGTACAAAGTTAGGCAGCATTGTAGACAGTGCAGATGGTACCTAACATTACAGAGGGATATTGATAGACTGGGTGAATGGGCAAAGCTGCATCAGTTGTTCAGGTTAAATCAGTGAGAGATACATTTTTGTTCAGTGAAGACATTGAGGGATATGGGCCAAAGGAAGGAATGTGGCGTTAGGCCACATATCAGTCATGATGACATTGACTGATGGAACAGGGTCGAGGGGCTGAATGGCCTCCTCCTGTTCCTATGTTACAAACTGTCCCCATCAAACATTCTCACAGCAGGGACAGGAGGGGGTTAGATACACAATGAAGCCGCCTTTACTGTATCCCCATCAACCCCCCCAAGGGCAGGGCCAGCACAGGGTTAGATACAAAGTCAAGCTCTCTCTCTCCGCACTGTCCAGATCAACCACTCCCAGAATTGTTTAACGGAGCTTTAATATTTGAAAATGTTCATTTTATTCGATCATTCCTTGCCCCTCAGTAACTCTGTACGTGTGTGCATGTGTTTGTGTGTGGGAGAGAGAGAGAGAGAGAGTCCCCCGGGGCGGCTGTGGACGCCTCTGCTGCAGCTGGAGAGGGTGGGGGAGGGGTTCCTGCTTGCTGAGAGCTGCGGGCTCCCTTCCCTTTAGTCATTTTTACTTAGGATTAAATTGTTTAAATGTAATATTACACAACTAATTAAATTACACAACTATTATAAATGATTTGGTGAGCGTGGTAGGGGGTGGGTGACCCACTGTACCCAAGTCTTGGGAGGAGCACTATAGACTCAGTCCTGCTGGGTCGTCGCCATCTTGGATCCCCGCACCTGAAACATTAACTCTGATTTTTCTCCACAGATGCTACCTGACCTGCCAAATATTTCCAGCAATATCAGTTTTTGTTTCCAGCATCCAGAGTTCTTTCAGTTTTTATTTTTATCTGTAGCTGTTATTGAAATAAGCTACACTTTCTTGTTCAGACAAGTGTCTCTTTTTGGTAAGGCTCATTTATGTTTCATACTCTACTAGAGTTAACCAAACAGGCCCTTAGACCCAAAATGGAAAAGAGGGGTTAGGGCTTTTGTGGCACAGTTGTCCACCAAAGTTTTGCCTAAATGTATACAAACAAATTACCTCTACACATTATTGCAAATTAGGAGAGAAGTGTTTCCATCCTTTAAAAGGAAAGGGAGTTATTGTATCATGATATACAGGTCATTCTGCCATAGCGTGCATTTTGTTAACATGAATGTACGAAAATTTGATTGATGAATTGGGGAAACTGTTTCTCAAGCACAAACTTTTAAAGCGTATATTGGTTATAATGCGATTCCAGCCCTATTGGTATAAATGGTGCTGCAATTATGTGATTTTCTTATGACATGGGATTGCTTGAGAACGCAACTACTGTGTTATAGCAGAACTGGCTGTAGGTTCCAGACCAGACAAGTAATAATGTTTCAGTGTAAGGATGCCTATCTCTCCTTCCAGTCAGGTTTTTGGTGCAATGGAGCCTGTGGATGTTCAATCTGTCAGTAATGCATATGTAATGTGCTAATAATAGTCAGTAAACACAGAACTCAGGCTACATCTTGTAAAGTCCACACATCTTTTTATTTCCTTTAATTTTGGACTGCGGACTAAAAAAGGAAACTATTGCTTTAAACCAAGGTGACTGTGCAAAGAAATAACTATTGTTTTAAACATTGTGTGTACTGGAGCACATTGTGAATTCTATACAATGTTGTATTTTCCTGGGACAGTGACAGGCAGAAAATAAGCAGCACAGGATTCTGAACTAAGGGATAACAGCTTGACAACAACTCTTTGATTAGTTCCTGACCAAATGATCATAACTTGCTTGGGCCCAGAGCAGTAGAGATGCACCGAGACTGCAAATAGAAAGCATCATAAAGTTTCTTTCTCTCTCCTATGGGAGGTACCAGAAAATGTCCAGTAACAACTAGCTTTCTTTAAATCACTTTTCTCTGCAAATCCCATGCTAAAAAATTGGAAAATGATCTTTAAAGACCCTGAAAGGGCAAATTTTCAATCAGTAAATGAAGTTGTGATGTGCAACAACCTCATCTCATTGAAACAGAAGTAAAAGGAATGAAAGGAAAAGGATGAAAACTTATCAAGTCCTGGGGCCCTTTTTGATGCTATTGAACTGTCTTCCTGGTTTTATTTTCTTTTTCATACTTCTTGTCTATCTTTGTCTGTTTGTTTGTGAAGACGACCAAGGGGAGATTTAAAATGTGTTGCTGGAAAAGCGCAGCTGCCTGATGCTGCCTGACCTGCTGCTCTTTTCCCGCAACACATTTTCAGCTCTGATCTCCAGTATCTGCAGTCCTCACTTTCTCCAAGGGGAGATTTACAAAGGGATATGGAAGAGTCATGGAAGAGTTTTAAGTTAGCAATTTGTATTTCCTGATTGCCACTGGTTTAAAGACAATTTATTTGTAACAAACAATTAATTTTTGCTTAAGTACAGAAACTTGGTGAGTGTCTTCTTTTAACCTGAATTTGTCAGTCAGGTAAATTAAGAGACTTTAGATAGTTTGACGAAATCTTTTTCAATTTGTAATGACTCCAGAAGTAGTAGGGTTTGATTTCTAGTGCATTACCACAGTCAGTTCTGACAATGAAAGTCTGGGATATAAGAAGTGTAATTAATTAGTATTGAAAATAAACTTCAAGATACCTGACTCAACAATTGATTTGGAGATGCTGGTATTGGACTGGGTTGTACAAAGTTAAAAATCACACAACACCAGGTTACAGTCCAACAGGTTTAATTGGAAGCACACTAGCTTTCGGAGCACCGCTCCTTCATCAAGTGATGGTGGAGGACACAATTCTAAGGCACAGAATAGATACCACCATTACACGTGGGGACACCTCCCACCTTGTACGTGGCAGGTACTCATGTGACTCCAGCCAACATTGTCTATCTTATACGTTGCAGGCAAGGATGCCCTGAGGCATGGTACATTGGGGAAACCGAGCAAAGGCACCGCACAACAATCAACAAACAGGAGTGTTCCCTCCCAGTTGGGGAACACTTCAGTGGTCCAGGACATTCGACCTCAGACCTTCGGGTGACCATCCTCCAAGGTGGACATCGGGACAGGCAGCAACGAAAAGTGGCCGAGCAGAGGCTGATAGCTAAGTTCGGTACCCATAGGGAGGGCCTCAACCGGGACCTTGGGTTCATGTCACATTACAGGTGACCACCATTGCACTCATACGCACACACACATGCACATATACACAGACACACACACGCACCCTTACAGACACACCCGCTCCTGTTCCCACACCCACACAGGCATCCTCTCAGAGACTTCGACCACTCTACATTCATGCACACACATATACACTTTCTCTCGCAGACACTCACTACCCTCCAACCCAGACATGCACACACAGACAGACAAAGACCCACATGCACACATATATTTTATGGGGTGAATTTGTACTTGCAGAGTTACATTGTACTTTGCTCAAAAACTGCATGAATTCATGTAAAAATCTGTTTTCTCACTTTTTACATTAGAATCAATCTAAACATCATGGCATAGACAGAGAACACAGGGGTCTAATACCTTCAACATATTGTCTAGCTAACGCCCATTGTTACAGCTAACTTGAGAATGCAACTTTTAAAAAAAGGTTTTGTGATTTACACATGAAATAAGTGAAACTATCATGGTATTTGAACAGATGAAAGGCTCAACAGACAATCAAGGTATTTTTCAATGTATAATTTCTGCTACATCACACTGTAAATTTTTGCTATAAATTCTGTGCCTGAGAATTGTGTCCTCCACTATCACCTGATGAAGGAGCACCGCTCCGAAAGCTAGTGCATCCAATTAAACCTGTTGGACTATAACCTGGTATTGTGTGATTTTTAACTTTGTCTCAACAAGAACTCAGTCATTGTTGAGTGTTGCTGAGGTATATGTTGCTGAGCTAACAAAGGGCAGGATTCAGACCATATTTTACTGGCAGTGGTGTTTGACCTAAGAAACAATGTCACCGCACATGTATGAATTACGGACTGCCTCCATAAAAATAAGAGAAGTGTGGGGGTAGGATCTATAATTCCTGACTTCTTCTGGAACTTTTGCCATGATGGACATAAACATTTAGGCCTTTACATTTGTTTTCACAGATGAAAAGTACCGAGTTAAAATACATGGAGTTAAAGGGAGAATTCATTTTTCAAAACCACAAAAGTCTTTGAAAATTCAGTCACAGGATGACAAAGGAGAATAATGTCACTCCTAAACTTGGGGGAATCAGAATCTGTGATGCATTTTTCCACTGGTCACAGAATCTGTCCCTCTTGGGCTTGATTTTTGTTTCTCCAGGAACAGAATCTGCGATTGGAGGAGCAGTAAGAGATCAGGTAAATTCTTTGCTCAGCAAACATTTGTGAAAAAAATGTGACTTGGGTGCACAGACCAACATTGACTTTACTGTTTAATGCCGTTCTCTTTCATCAATCTCTGTACTAACAGCTCACCAGTAAATGTAGTTCCTCAAGCAAAGTCAATTTGTCAACAAGCAGCATACCATTATCAAGGAGAAATTTGTGCAGTCCAATTGATACACCTTGTTTAGTGAAGCAGTGAATGAAGGTTCTGGTGGTTCAAAAAGGGCATTGTATTTTATAAATGCACACTCCTGGTATGAGGCTTCATGAGCTAGGAATGTCCAATGAATGAGAAAATAGCTGAGCCTTGGGGATTTAGAATCATGAGATCTACAGCATGGAAACAGACCCTTCGGTCCAACCTGTCCATGCCGACAGATATCCCAACCCAATCTAGTCCCACCTGCCAGCACCTGGCCCATATCCCCCCAAACCCTTCCTATTCATATACCCATCCAAATGCCTTTTAAATGTTGCAATTGTACCAGCCTCCACTACTTCTTCTGGCAGGTCATTCCATACACATACCACCCTCTGTGTGAAAAGGTTGCCCCTTAGGTCTCTTTTATATCTTTCCCCTCTCACCCTAAACTTATGCTCTCAAGTTCTGGACTCCCCTACCTCAGGGAAAAGACTTTGTCTATTTATTCTATCCATGCCCCATATAATTTTGTAAACCTCTATAAGGTCACCCCTCAGCCTCCAACGCTTCAGGGAAAAAAGCCCCAGCATTTTCAGCCTCTCCATAAATCTCAAAACCTCCATCCCTGCCAACATCCTTGTAAATCTTTTCTGAACCCTTTCAAGTTTCACAACATCTTTCTGTTAGGAAGGAGACCAGAATTGCACGCAATACTCCAACAGTGGCCTAACCAATGTCCTGTACAGCCGCAACATGACCTCCCAACTCCTGTACTCAATACTCTGACCAATAAAGGAAAGCATACCAAATGCCTTCTTCACTA
>NC_057736.1:13632949-13757725 GCF_004010195.1 Chiloscyllium plagiosum
TGTCCACTACACCTCCAATTTTGGTGTCATCTGCAAACTTACTAACTGTACCTCTTATGCTTGCATCCAAATCATTTATGTAAATGACAAAAGGTAGAGGGCCCAGCACTGATCCTTGTGGCACTCCACTGGTCACAGGCCTCAGGCCTCCACACTGAAAAACAACACTCCATCATCACCTTCTGTCTTCTACCTTTGAGCAGTTCTGTATCCAAATGGCTAGTTCTCCTTGTATTCCATGAGATCTAACCCTGCTAACCAGAAAAATATTGTAGGTCCCAAATTCTTAAATATAGCTTTTTCTTCTGTTTTCAATATAGCAAATTAACCATGATCCTATTGAACGGCATAGCAGGCTCATGGAGTTGAGTGCCTACTTCTGCTTTGAATTCGAATGTTCACTTTTCATTAAGTTGACACACCATTGGTGAACATACAATAACCTAGTATACAGAAAAATATAAAACTTTGTATATTTATTAATTTCTTCTCTATTTCATGAATGATATGGGTATTGTAGGTGTTCTGTGCACTTATGAATGGGACTTTATCCTTAATGTACTGTGAGTGCAACAAAGTCTTTTTTAAAACTTGTGTATTGCCTACTTCATGAGAAGAAGATTGTGATGATGCTGCTCCTTGAACAAGGTTATGTTGTGCTTGTTTTTTTTTCAAGAGCTCGTAAAAACACAGGGTCCAAAAAGTCTGCGTTTGAAGGGTTTTAGGGCCAATTTGATTATAGCTAACAGATACTCTCTCAGACAAAAGGCTTTCAAGTTAAAAAAAACTTCTGCAATGAAAGGTGTGTGCCCAGTTCTCTAAGCTCAGCTTTTCTCTGGTTTGTTTTTTTTTGGCAGTCTGGCTGTCCACTGAAAGCAGTTAAGACTATTTTTGATCCAAGAAACCTGGAAGAAAGTGTCCCATGCTGCCATCTCTCTCTCCTATAACACAGTGTTTGATTTTAACTTTTATGCCAAGGGGTGTTTATGGGGATTGTTGCAAGTATTGGGAACTGCATCATTAAGGTCAGGTGAATTGGCTATGCTAAATTGTCCGTAGTGTTAGGTAAGGGGTAAATGCAGGGGTATGGGTGGGTTGCGCTTCGGCGGGTCGGTGTGGACTTGTTGGGCTGAAGGGCCTGTTTCCACACTGTAATGTAATCTAATAAAAAAAAATTAAGCTCGTATAATCTGCTGGGTTTTCGGATAGGTTAAGTTATTTTGTATTCTGTTCTCTTTTGTTTGCGTTTGATTCGGTAATCTTGTAAATAAATTCTGTTTTGTTTAAAACTAAGTGGTTTAACCATCTGCAACCCTCCTCAAATATCTGCGTTACACCTGCTTAAAACAACTAGCAAACTTCGTGTCTGGGCTACTTTATTGAAATGTTTTGAGGGGGTCTGGCCTGGTCCACAACAAAATCAATTGATATTTTTGACAAACTCAACAGATCACAATACATTTTACATTGCTGACCAGGGAATCTTCATTGAATCTGTGTGTGTGAATTTAGAAACATGGAAAAAAGAATGGCATGTTCTTAATTTGATTTGAGAGATGGCAATTCATTTTGAAAAACTAAGTTCAATTCAATGCACAATAAATAGTACATACTTTCCTTGTGATTTTAAATTGTAAATGTTGGGAAATACAAGACACTTGTATTCATTGCAAAAGGAAAAGTGCAGTGTTTATCACAGGTCACCTTGAAGCAGTATAAATAGAGCAAAGGGCACAAACAGAAAAAATTGTCTAAATAGTCTGCTGTGGTGCTCCTAGCAAATTTAGTACAAGCAACTTTCTGTCCGTGATGAAGAAGCAACAATTTTTCTAGTTTGGTCTAGCTGCCAGGGGGATATTAATGGTTGTGGTGGCATTGCAATCCAGGTGATGCCAGTGAAACTGTAAGACTGGGGCGGAATGGGGGAGTAGGCAAGAAGGAGGAGTTGCTGGCAAACCTGAAAGTAATGGACCAGGCAACATGCCGTGCAAAGACCAGTAGTTCAGAGCATAGGACAAACAACACCCTGGATGTAGACAGCTCAGGACAAGTGGCTTAAAAACAGGATAGTCTGGGATGGTAATCTCCCTGGTGGCTGCATCTGAAGATATTTAAGCAATGCAGGTCAATGGGTATGTGGATGATAGGGCAATGGAATGCTGTGAATTAAGGCACAGGCAGTAGAGTTTCGGATGATCTCAAGAATAATGAGTAGAATGTGGGAGGCTATACTAAAGTGCTTTGGAACAATAGTCTAAGAGATAATGAAGGTTTGAATGAGATTTTCAGCAGCTTTTCTAATTCAAAGATTTTTCTCTATATAATATATAAAACATATATTTTGCTATTTCTACTACTTTAAAGAATTCTTAAATAAAATTCAATTCAGTCACTAATGATAATGATATTAGGCAAATGTACCAAATGATGGAGCTGATTAGAATTAAAAATGAGTCCCTGGAAACCAAAAGGTGCTCATTGAAAAACAGACTGTAGACCTTCAGAAATTCTCAAAAGCACTCAATTTTTTAAAATCCAAGACACTTAATCCCTGTCCCTAATTGCATTTGAGATGGAGTACTACCTTCTAAAACTATTGCAATCATGTGATGCAGGTGCACTCATAGTACCAGTAGGGAGGGAGTTCCAGGACTTTGACCCAGTGACAGTGAAGGAACAACAATATTTCCAAGTCAGGATGGTTGATGACGTAAAGGGGAACTTGCAGCTGTTGTTTCCCCCACCTGTCTGCTGTTCTTATTCTTCTAGGATGTGGATTTATAATGTGTTGTCAAAGGAAACTTGGCAAATTGGTGGTGTATCTTATAGATGGGACAGAATCTAGTAGATAGAATCTGTACTTTGGAGGGAGTGAGGTAAACGTGGTAGAAATTAAGTGGTTTTTAATAATTTGGATGCAGAATTTCAGCTCGCTCCAAACTTAAGCATTGTAGAAAATCCTTGGAGAGTTACTTGTCACAGAACCTCTCACCTGTTCCTGTAGCCACCATATTTATATGTCTATTGCAATTAATTTTCTGGTCATTATAATTTCCAGGAATATTAACGGTGGGACATTCAGCGACAGTACTGAAATGTAATGTCAAAGAAAGATATTTAGATTTTATTGTTGGAGATTGTCATTACTTGCCACTTGTGATTTATCAATCCATATCTGAATATTTTCTGGGTCTGGCTGTACGCTATTAGAAGACATGATGGAGGGGATAATAAACCACCCAGAACTGATTCAGGGTAGTGAATATGAGGAATAGATTGTCCTGAGAGGCGGATCATATGGAACAATTTAAGTGGGAAGTGGTGCAGTTATTTGAATAAATAGAGTTTTTATAACCAGTTCTGTACTTTGATGATTTTGTTTAAATATGGTTCATTTTTATAGAGTCATTGAGGGCACACAGCACAGAAATAGACCTTCTGTTCCAACTTGTCCATGCCGACCAAGTTTCCTCAAACTAAAGTAGTCCCACTTGCAACATCTGGCCCATATCCCTCTTAAATCTTTCTTATTCATGTACCTATCCAAATGTCTTTGAAATGTAACTGTACCTGCATCTACAACTTCTTCTGGCAGTTCATTCCATATATGAACCACCCTCAGTGTGGAAAAGTTGACCCTCAGGTCCCTTTTGAATCTTTCTCCTCTCACCTTAAAAATATGCTCTCTAGTTTTGAATTTCCCTACCCTAAGGAAAAGACATTGCTATTCCCTTTATCTATGTCCCTCATGATTTTATAAACCTCTATAAGGTCACACCTCAACCTCCTCTGTTCGAGTGAAAAAAGTCCCAGCCTATCCAGTCTTTCCTTACAAACAGCACCACACTCTCGACTCTCCTTATGAACACTCCTGCAAAATCCTTGTAAATCTTTCTAATCCCGCTTCAATTTACTAATATCCTTCCTATAGCAAGGTGACCAGAACTGTACACAGTACTCCAAAAGTGACCACAATATCATGTCCCAGCTCCTCGCCGCAATGGTCTGAGTAAAGAAGGCAAGCATGATAAATGCCTTCTTTACCACCCTGTCCACCTGTGATACAACTTTCTAAGTATTATGTACCTGAACCTCTGGTTCTCTCTGTTAGACAATGTTATCCAGGGGCATACCATTAACTGTTTAAGTCTGTGTGGAATTTGTACATTCGCTCAGTGTCTGTGTGGGTTTCCTCTGGTTTCCTCCCACAGGTCAGGTGAATTGGCTATGCTAAATGGTCAGTGTTAGGTGCATTAGTCAGGGATAAATATAGAGTAGAGGAATGGGTTAATCTTTGCAGGGTCGGTGTGGACCTGTTGGGCCAAAGGGCCTGTTTCCATACTGTAGGGAGTCTAATATAAGTCCTGCCCTTGTTTATCTTACCAAAATGCAACACCTAGTATTTATCCAAATCAAACTCTGTCTGCCACTCCTTGGCTCATGGCCCAAGTAATCAAGATCCCTCTGTAATCTTAGACAAACTTCTTCACTGTTGAAGAGTGTGGTGCTGGAAAAGCATAGTCAGTCAGGCAGCAACTGAGGAACAGGAGAATCGACGTTTCAAGCATAAGCTCTTCATCATTCCTCACTTTCTCCGAGTTGATTATAACCTTGTTCACTGTTCATTATACCACCAATTTTGATGTCATCCGATCCCTGCAGAACACCATTGGTCACAGGCCCCCAGTCTGAGAAAACAATCTTCCACCACCACCCTCTGTCTCTGACTGACAAGCCAATTTTGTATCCAACTGGCACACTCACCCATCTGATCTAACTTTACTAACCAAGGCAGCATGGTGGCACAGTGGTTAGCACTGCTGCCGCACAGCGCCAGAGACCCAGGGGTTCAATTCCCACCTCAGACCACTGTGTGTGGAGTTTGCACATTCTCCCAGTGTCTGCATGGGTTTCCTCCGGGTGCTCCGGTTTCCTCCCACAGTTCAAAAATGTGCAGGTTAGGTGAATTGGCTATGCTAAATTGCCCGTAGTGTTAGGTGAAGGGGTAAATGTAGGGGAATGGGTCTGGGTGGGTTGCGCTTCGACGGGTCGGTGTGGACTTGTTGGGCCGGGGGGGTCTGTTTCCACACTAAGTCGTCTCATCAGTCTACCAGGCAAAACCTTGTCAAACACTTTACTAAAGTTCATGTAAACAACGTCTACCACTCTGCCCTCATCTATCTTTTTGGTCACGTCCTCAAAAAACTCAATCAAGTTTGAGACATGATTTCTCATGCACAAAGCTATGCTGACTATACCTAATGAGTCATTGTCTCTCCAAATACATGTAAATCATATCTCAGAATCCTCTCCAACAACATACCACCCCACTGGATGTCAGACTTACAGGTCTATCGTTCTTAGGCTTCTCCTTACAGAAATAAAAGCACGACATTAGCCACCCCCCAGTCCTCTGGCTTTAGACAATATAAGTATATCTGCTAGGGCCCCACAAGTTTTTCTTTAGCTTCCCACAATGTCCTGGGATACATAAACAGGTACCAGAGTTTTATCCACCTTGATGTTTATTAAGACCTCTAGCATGTCACTTCTGTAATGTGGACTGTTTTCAAGACATCAATATTTATTTCCCCAAGTTCTCTAGTCTTCATGTCTTTCTTCACAGTAAATACTGATGTGAAATATTCATTATCTCCTGCATCTCCTGTGATTCCACACATGGATGACATCGTTGATCTTTAAGGGAGCCTATTCTCTCCTTAATTGCTCTTAATGAACTTGAAGAATCTCTTTAGAGTATCCTTAACCTTATCCTCCAAGTCTATCTCATATCCCCTTCTTGCCCTCCTGATTTCCCTCTTAAGAATACCCCTATACCCCTTATATTCTTCAAAAGATTCATTTGATCCTAATTTACTACACCTAATATATGATTCCTTCTTATTCTTGACCAGAACCTCAATATCTTTATTCATCCATTGTTCCCTACTCCCACCATCCTTACCTTTCACTCTTAATAGGGACAAAATGCCTCTGAACTCTTTATCTCAATTTTGAAAGCCTCCAACTTGCCAGTCATCCCTTGATCTGCAAACAGTCTACTCCAATTAACTTTTCGAAGTACCTGTTTCGAAGATCATCTAATTTCATCTTACTCCAATTAAGAACTAACACATTTTAACAAGCCTATTCTTATTGATAACTATATTAGAGCTAATAGAATTATGATCAGTGGTCCAAAAGTGCTCCCCCACTAACACTTCAATCACTTGGACTGCCTTATTTCTTAAGAGAAGGTCACATTTTGCTCCTTCTGTAGTAGGTACATCTACTATATTGATAAAGAAAATTTTCTTGAACACATTTAACAAATTCCTCTCCAATCAAGCCCTTAACACTATGGCAGTCCCAGTCTATGTTTGGAAAGTTAAAATCCCCTACTATTACAACCCTATTATTCTCACATATATTCGAGATCTCTTTACATATTTGCTTCCTCAGTTTCCCAGTGTGGCCTATTGTAAAATCCCATCATGATGATTATCTCCTTATTTTTGGGTTCCACCCATTCGGTTCACTGGACAAAGCCTCAGAATGTCTGAATTACAGCAGTAATGTTTTCCCTAATGTAAAATGCCAGGTTCCTCCTCTATTACCTCCCTTTCTCTCCTTCTTACAGCATCTAAACCCCAGAACATTGAGCTGCCTGTCCTGTCCCTCCCTCAGCCATGTTTCTGTAACAGCTATGATGTTCCAGTCCCTTGTTTCTATACATGCCCCGAGTTCATCTGCCTTACCTGTCAGTGCTTTGCACTGAAATAAATGCAGTTTAGTTCTTCAGAGATACCTCATTCTCTGATTTGCTCTTGCCTGTCTTGTTGAATTAACTTGCTTTCTTTAATTTCTGAACCATTCTCCTGTCTCTCTATTTTCACTATTACTTAGGATTCCGCTCCCCCCATCCCCCCTCTATACTAGTTTAAAGGATCCCAAGCAGCATTAGCAAATCTCCCGCCAGGATATTGAAGCTCCTCCAGTTCAGACAAAACCCATACCTTTTGAACAGGTCTCTTCTGCCCCAGAAGAAAATCCAACCATCCAAAAATCTGAATCCCTGCCCACTGCACCATCCCCTCAAACACTGATTTATCTGCCCTATCATATTATTCCTACTCTTACTAGCACCTGGCACCAGACGTAGTCCAGAGATTACTATCTTTTGAGGTTCTGCTTTTTAACCTCCTACCTAACTTTCTATATTCACACTACAAATCCTTAACCCTTTCTCTACCTATGTCGTTCTTAGAATGTGTAGAACAACCTCCGGCTTCTCACTCTCTCCCTTTGACTGGTGTGCATCATTGTTATAAAAATTTAACTTAGTTTACAGTTAAAACCTATGAAGAAACCAGATTTGTTCTTTGCTGCATGCATATCAAATGTCACATAAAATATAACAATAAATAAAAATTGCAGAAAAGTAGGGTGGTATTGACTGAAACAGGTATTACAGCTAAGAAAGTAAAAAATCATAAATAAAAAGGTGCAGTTATCTGATACTAGAACAGAGTTTGATTACACAGGTGATAATATATCAATCTTTAATTATAAAGGATATTAGTTAAATATACCAAATTTATTACATATTTTGGTCTTTAATGACTTGAAAAAATTACATATATTAAACAACTAGAAAAAGTTCACATCAGTTTTGCATCCATTGTGTAACTGCAATCTTGCAGACAGCTTCCATTACAATTTTAAGATAAAATTAAATCACAATTGTTTTCAATACAAATCCAAAAGCAAACTATATATATAGTCTAAAGGAAAAATAACATATAATTATGCCAAGAAATTTAAAGTACACACAACATAAAATGTTGCGCCCTCTCTTTATTCCAGCTTGAATACCTTGTCATAAAGTCACAACAGCAATCAAGTACAATCAATTTCTTCAGTTCATTCAACTCTTCCATCTTGCAATTTGTAAAACTATATTTAGTAATTTTCTTAACTGTATAAATCACATAATTCAGTTCATATGCACTGTATTGCAATCAGTCTTCAGAATTATACAATGAATTGTACAAGTGACCTGGTGCAAAAAGCTTTTGCTAATTATCAGGATAGTAAAATGAAATTGGTTGCTTTTCTTAAGAGAACATACTGGCTATGTATAATATGTGAATTATACAATAAAGATTTACTATTCCTCAACAGAATCACTTTATTTAACAATGACTCAACCAGGAAACAATATTTTTAATATGGCAGCACTTACAAGTGCAGATTTTAACAAGGCATATCTCAAAGAGAACTGAATGACGTACACATTGCTCAGGTGACACAGCACTAATACAAATCCCATGCACACTTGATTCAGATGCTGTAAACATATAATCCAAAGCAAAAAGGTTCCAACAATTGTAGCTCACAAATATTTCAATTGGAATCAAGCGCAATGGATTTAAATTTAATGTATGTCAACTTGCTGGAGACTGTGTTATGAAATCTAAAACATGAAATGATTGGAGGACAATTGGACACTTAACCCCAAATGTTAATAGCAAAATAATTGCTGCTGAAAGGAAAATATTTTAATTTTTCTGCTTTGCATGCCTCGTAGCTATGAATGCGCATTCCATGTGCTTCAGATTATTGCTTATTCTTTACTATGTAAAGATTAACCTGTTGTGGACCTTACATTTAAGGAATCAATGCAAAATGCACACAAACAACAATTATTACTGATATCAATGAATCAATACATGCACTTGTTCGGTCAGCAATTATTCTGAAATATCAATATATCAATGTGGGTCAATGTAACTTGTTGATACTGAAGCATTGGTGTAAGATGACAGAAATCTACACATTATTTCCATATTTTAAAAATGACATTGTGGGCTCAAGATTCTACTTAACTGATTAGTTTAAAAGAAAATTACTTAATAGATACTTTAAAGGCTTTCTTAATTCAATGATTCCATCATTACATCATATTTAAGAGAGTATAAACATGGCAATCATCTGTGAGATTTACTGTTGTACAGCTATTTTATTGTCAATCAATATTAGATAAAATAATTAACAAAATTTCAGACTAAACTCTGCTTACAGAATGCATTTTTAAAAAAGAACTAGTTTCCAAAAAAAGTTGAATCATAAACAGACTGCTTTGCTAGCAGTTTCTATGTTGGAAGATATTACAGTGTCAGAACGAAAGTGTTCGAGACAAAATCCATTTGTCTGGAGGTAAGAAACAATAGATGAGCTACTAAGAATAAAACAGAAGAAAGTAAAGCAATAGATTCCATGGCCTCGTGTACTCCAACATTCAATAAGATTATGGCTGAACCTCTACACTAATTTTACTTTCTAACCTGGTCCCAATAATGTTATTCATGATATTTTATAAGCCACAAAATATTCAGTAGGAAGGAGATAGAAAAGAACATTTGCAAAGGAATTGAGGTATGCAAAAACCGTATACTCTGAATGTGCTCTTTAAATGCAATTTGTTGTTGCTGAACTGGGATAATAATTGTGTTAACAAAAGCGAAGAAAAGGTATGTCCAAAGTGCGTTGAGAGGAACTTCCTTGATCAGTGTGGTTCTTGTTCAATACAGAAGCTGGTATTGCTGGATCTACTTCTGAGGAAATCAAGGGGGACAGGAAGAAAAGTTCCAGTGACTTTGTTTCTTGAGAATCATGAGCATAACATTATAAAGGTTAAGTCAGTTGTGAAGAAGGAGAAAGAACAATCTAGGATAAAAATATTTAACTGGAGCAAGGCTAATTTTGGTGGGAAGAATGAGGACAGACAATACAAGTGAAATGGTTCAATTTTAAAAAGGGTGCAAGAAGACAGAAACCTTAGGGAATTTGTGCACAGATCTTTGAAGGTGAAAGGACAGGTTTAAAAAGCAGTTAATCAAGAACTCTAGTACCCTGAGGCTTTTTAGAAGCAAAATTTACAAAAGAAGTTAAAGTAAACCTATCCAAAATATTAATTATGCCGTCGCAGGAATAATGTGTCCAATTCTGGGCGCTGCACCTTAGGAAGTGCATGAAGGCTTTGGAGACAGTATGGAAAAGATTTACCAGAATTATTCCAGGAATAAGAGATTACAGTTACTTGGCCAGCCTGGAAAAGTTGGAGTTGTTTTCCTTGTCGCAAGGACCAAGACTAAGAACTTTGACAGAGATTTAAAAGGTGCATAAAATGAAGCTGAAAGATCAAAATTCAGAAGGCACAGATTTAAGGTGATTGGGAAAGAAACAGGCAACATGAGTTTCTTTTTAATATAATGGTTAGTTAAATTTGTAATGTATTGGTGGAACCGTTCAAAAGTAGCTTTTAAAGGGAAGTTGGATAAATACTTCAAGGTATTAAAATTGCAGAGATATAGGAAAACAGCATGTGAGTAGGAATGAGTGGAATTCAGCTATTTGGAAGAGCTGAATGGCCCTTGTCTGGACCAAACTATTCAATGATTTTAGTGTGAAACTGAACCATGCAACAAATAAGATGTTGGTTTGATCCCCAGTCCATTTTGGGTTCACTGATCCAAATATGAGTCTGCAGTACCCTGGGCCAAACAGAGTAAAAGATCCATTATAATTTGTGATGCAGAGCACATTTATGCATTCAGCTTCTGGAGGAAGTTACTTCCCTTTGAACAAATACCTATGCAGATTTTCTTTGAGTAACATTTATTCTGAACACTACCATTAATAACTTGTTCGATTTAATATTGATTGAAGATAAAATAATGGTCTTGGGGTGAATCTCATGCATGACCTTATCTAAATATTTGCTGAAGGCAAAATAATGGACATGAAACACTGAATCACATCTTTTCTATACAATATTAACAAAAACCAAAGAAATAAGATGAACAGACATTAATAAGGATAGCAACTTAAGAAAACTAATAATTAGCAGTGAAAAGCTTGAGGAATGGGGTGGGACAAATAATATTGTGGGGCAGAGAAAATAGATGAATTGATAATATTACCATCTAAGTGGATTACAATTTCCTGAATTGTATCTGTTTTTTTCAGAAATTCAGTCTACAACATAAAGCTGCCATAGTTCCAGAGAACTCAGTAGAGAAAGAGATGACTGGTGGTGGTTTAATATAAAGCTCATGACATCTTAGGCAATGGTGAAGTTGCGATGGGGAGCTTCATGGTAACATTAGGCGGTACAGGAACTTAAGCCAACCCGGCGCTATTGGGAAACATCTATATTTCTCAGCTTCTAGAGATAATCTAACTTCTTAGAAATAAATTTGAGTTTATCTCATGCAGTTTGTGTGCTTCACAGATGTTGGACTTAAAATTCCTCATTTGGGAAAGGTCCAAAAGGGCAAATGTATCACCACTTGATCATGCTAATTCAAGAATTAGCAAGGATAATGTCAACTGTTCCAAATTGTATTCCTTCTATCTTAATCATTGCTAAATGTAACAGAAGCAGCTGATCCCGTTTTAATCATATGAAATGGTCTGTTAAAGAACTTCAGATCGACTTCATAGACTTTGGTTTCTTTGGTTTTCCTAATAGCTGAAAAAAGGGTGAGTAATAGCAGGTCACTGCACAGGAAGCTAGGCTCATCAGCACATCAAAAAATCTGCTCCCTTAAATTCAAATACATTTTTAAATTTTTCAATTCCACCCTGGCTCTACCTCGAGTTTTCCCATCATTTTCAACCTATTGCTAATGAAATTCATGACTCGTCCTGGCTATTATTTTACATAAGGGTTTTCTTTGTTTGAAGTCCAAGGGCCTCTTGGCTCAGAGGTATGGAAACTACCACTGCACCACAACAGCCCTGCCTTATCCGGGCTAATATTAAGTGCTGAGCGCTAACCTCATGTTCATTTGTACATATATCAGTGCCTAAAGTTTCTCTCTGGTAAAATGTAGTTTGGTGTATGTTCTAAGATTGGGGATATTGAAGTTATGAAGGTGATATGAGTCATACTGTGAATACTGCCTAACGTAACTCCCAAAATGTATAGAATGGGTTTCACTTTGGAAGGATGTACCTAATCACATGGACATAACTGATCCTCTTAATTCATTTAAACAGTTGTGTTCCTAGGACAATAGTGCACTGACCTCACATGGCTAGTAAAGATATGTCTTCTACTTCATATCTCAATATTCTTTGCTTAATTTTGCACTACTTCTGGATCCATTGCACTTCCTATTTCTCTCCGCAGATCACGATTCTTCTGCTCCGATTGCAGCATTCTACAGTTGATTCTCTCATCACTGTTAAGACACCCACCTCCTCTTTAACACAAAAGCAACATTGTTTTATCTGGCATGCACCTTGTCAGAGCTTCTCATTACTCAAACACAAATACTGCTTTCCTTCTTGCAGAACAAACTTTGCACACAAAAAAAGACAACAGTCAGAGGAGAATCAAATCTATATTGTATTCTCCACACTGGAGGCAATGCCAGGAACATTACATTTGAAAACACTGAAGGACTAGTCCTACAAGGTTTTCCACCTTTTAAAATTTTCTTACTTGAATCCCAAGCCTCATAATGTGCACAGTGAACTTGCAGTGAGTAGTGTCAGTTCCAGTAGTGCTGTTAGCATCATGGGGAGGCATATTCTGCCTTAACTCAACACACCTGCTCCCTCAACATCCTCTCAACCAGTTCCTTTGTTGCTGCCAAACAAATTGAAGACACATGTATCTGCATGAAGCTGAGTTTCCAGCTGATTCTTTAAGTTGACAGTTGACCCTTTAACACCCAGAACCCCAAGGTCATCTGTAACATATTTCAAATGCCCTCTGTGCAAGTTCAGCAGCTTCATCTCTCAACCTGTCACCAGGAAATACCTCATTAAGGTACCAGAGTAGGTAAGCTAGTACAAACGTCAGAAACTTTGCTTTTACATGAGTGATCTTTAAATAAGCAATCACAAAACCATCTATCAAATTATGGTTGGAGTGTTTTGGAACAGCAAAATACAAATTTTTAAAGTTTGATGATGACCTTTGTAATCCTCATGTAACACCTATGAAGGTGCCCAGTTTGAGGGATACGATTGTGTCAGCTTTGATTCAAATGGGCGGGGAAATGTTAGTGCTCAGTGGAAAGGAAACAAAGATTTAGAAGAATCTCTCAACAATAATTTCTGCTTTAAGTGTTGTCAAGTTGCAACTCTGCCAAATCATGCTATACATTCTCTGGTTCCTCAATCTCAACTTAATTTTTCACATTCAAGTTTTCTTTCTTTGGAATTATCAAAGCAGTTTCATTTCTATCGCAAAATTATGGAACTGCAAAGAATTCTGAAAATTGACTTTTGTTCTGGGCTGTATTAAATGACTTCTATTCAGGCAACAAAACCTTGAGTGGCATTTAATGAAAGTGACAGGGGTCTTGTCCTCTTGCTAGAGAATTAGCAAGAGCACATGGCTTCTTTAATGGAATGCCCGCTAATCTCAGGCACTTAAGTGAATAATGGCAGATATTTCCCAGAATTTAACACCCTGGGGGTGTAAGTCCTGCCACCAGGGGCTACAAATTGATCAGAGAGTGACCATTCTATCGGAAGGCTGTGCTACTGAGGAGGCATGGTCTGGTATGACAAACAACTGAGGACTAATATTGTTGCAGCATCTCAGACCACAGGTGAAAAATAGCAGAGGAGGAAGGGTTGCCAGCAAAGATTTTGGAATAACTTTGAACAGATGTCCCCCCTTCATGATTTTGGGTCTCGCAATCAGGCACAGAGTTTCCCCCAATCCTAAGACCTGTAAGCAACTTGGCAAGAGGTTATTAATTTCCCATTCAATGACTTGACTAATGAGAGAGTAAAAGGGAATCAGGCAGATAAGTGGAGTTAAGGGCACAATCAGATTAGCCATGATTTTATTGAATGGCAGAACAGGCTCAAAGGGCTGACTGGTCAACTCCTGCTCTTAGTTCAAATAGTAAGGGTCTCAACTGTTGGCAGGATCAAAAGGCTGTCCATGGACTTTCCCACCCTTGATGCAGTGTCCCCATGCACCACTCTTAACCTAATTAATCGTCTCAGCACAAAACTTTCAAAAGGCACTAAATTCCATCCACTGTTTCAGGATAATGTTTTCTCAATCTAATTAATCTACACTTTACATCAGTGCTAAGGGCCCTTACAGGAATTATGAGCAGTAGATATGAAATAGCTTCTGTCCTACAGAAAGCATTCCGCTATTTGTGAGTTCATTTGTAACTAAGGGGAAACCAGGAACTGGTGCAGTATCAGAACAAATAACTAACATAGGAAAACAAGCATAAACCTGCCTGACATGCTATTTATGATAACAAATAAATTGAACATTGAGTGAATGGAAGCACTTCCTCTTCCAATACAGAGCTAGTTTGTGATGTGTGGGTGGTGGGCATAAACTATGCTGTGCAGTCAATGAATAAACTAGAATCCAGGAAACTAGGCAAATCGTGATGCCCTCTCCCTGCTTATTGTTCGCACCCACATTAACAAGGTGATAAACTACTGTCACCTCACAAAAGGTAGCATTGTTTCTTACACCCTCATCTTGCAGTTTCTGCAGGTTTTTCTACTCCTCTTCGGGTCTGGGAGTGTCAATATTAAGTAAAATGTGAAAAAGTGTTCAGGAGCTCCAAAAACCCCTCCTTTCAAAGCATTTTACATCCTAATTGTAGCCAAAGAAGCCAAAAACTTGTTAAGGTAAAATAGCTAATCAGATGCTTAATTTTTTGGAGTTGAGAATTCCTTTAAAAGTTTGTGGAAGTTTCTCGTCAACTGTTCACATTTTGAACTGTTGACACTTTCAACTGTTGGACAGATGTTTCAAAAATGGACAGAATAATTTGATGAAGGGTTCTTTTATAAGGCAACTGCCTGAAATACCTAATGAGCATCAAATCAATATGATAGGTCAATTCTGATAACGGATGCCAGATACTAATGTGCTGCCACTATTTAAGGAAGAGGGTAAGAAAAAGCCAGGGAATTATAGACTGGTGAGCCTGACATCGGTGGTGGGCATGTTCTTGGAGAGAATCCTGAGGGGCAGCATTTACATTTATTTAGAAAGGCAAGGACTGATTAGGGATAGGTCAGCATAGCTTTTTATGTGGGAAATCACGTTTCACGAATTTGATTGAGTTTTTTGAAGAAGTAACAAAGAGGACTGATGAAGCAGAGCAGTAGACGTGATCTATATGGACTTCAGTAAGGTGTTCGACAAGGTTCCCCATGGAAGACTGGTTAGCAGTGTTAGACCTCATGGAAGACAGGGAGAACTAGCCAAGTGGATACAGAACTGGTTCAGTGTTAGAAGACAGAGGGTGGTGGTGGAGGGTTGCTTTTCAGACTGGAGGCCTGTGACCAGTGGAGTGCCACAAGGACCAGAGCTGGGTCCGCTACTTTTCATCATTTATATAAATGATTTGGGTGTGAACATAGGAGGCATGGTTAGTAAGTTTGCAGATGACACCAAAATTGGAGGTGTAGTGGACAGTGAAGAAGGTTACCTCAGAGTAAAACAGGATTTTGCTCAGATGGGCCAATGGGCTGAGGAGTGGCAGATGGAATTTAATTTAGATAAATGTGAGGTGCAGTGTTTTGGAAAAGCAAATCTTAGCAGAACTTATACATTTAATGGGAAGGTCCTGGGGAGTGTTGCTGAACAAAGAGACCTTGGAGTGCAGATTCATAACTCCTTGAAAGTGGAGTCGCAGGATAGGATAGTGAAGAAGGCATTTGGTATGCTTCCCTTTATTGGTCAGCGTATTGAGTATATGTGGTGGGAGGTCATGTTACAGGACATTGGTTAGGCCACTTTTGAAATAAAGCGTGCCATTCTGGACTCATTCCTATCAGAAGGATGTTGTGAAACTTGAAAGGGTTCAGAAAAGATTTACAAGGATGTTGCCAGGGTTGGAGGATTTGAGCTACAGGGAGAGGCTGAACAGGCTGGGGTTGTTTTCCCTGGAGTGTTAGAGGCTGAAGGGTGATCTTAGAGGTTTATAAAATCATGAGCAGCATGGATATGATAAATAGTCAAGGTCTTTTCTTTGGGGTGGGGGAGTCAAGAACTAGAGGGCATAGGTTTAGTGTGAGAGGGGAAAGACATAAAAGGGACCTAAACGGCAACATTAGAGGGTGACATGTGTATGGAATGTGCTGTCAGAGGAAGTGGTGGAGGTTGTTACAATTACACCATTTAAAAGGCATCTAGATGCGTATATGATTTGGAAAGGTTTAGAGGGATATGGGTCAAGTGCTGACAAATAGGACTAGATTAGATTAGGATATCTGGTTGGCATGGATGAGTTGAACCGAAAGGTATGTTTCTGTGCTGTACAACTCCATGACTCTGTTTTGTAAAATGGAAGGAACACAAAGCAATGTCCATTTAAGAACAGATGATTGTTTGATCCTCACTCTTTTCAGTTCTCCAACTGAGAAGCAATGCCCAGCAAAGTGCAGAGCATGGGTTAGACATCCAGTTGGAAGCAGAAAATCAAAAGCTAACTTATCCCGGGGCTGTGGGATGGGTATATGAATAGGAAGGATTTAGAGGGATATGGGTCGGGTGCTGGCAGGTGGGACTAGATTGGGTTGGGATATCTGGTCGGCACGGATGAATTGGAACGCAGGGTCTGTTTCCGTGCTGCACATCTCTATGACTCTATGTTCTTTCAGCAAATGTGGTCAATCTGCTAAAGAAATCATTTCTGACACCAGTTTGAGTGATGTGTACTCTGGTCAGACTGGGCAAGAGGAGAAAGCAAATGCTTTAATATATATCGCAGTAATTTGTTGCATGAAGGAAAAGCCTTAAGAGCTCCAAGACATAGTATAAAGTTTATTGAAGTGCACTGACCAGTTGTGAAGAGTATTAAACCACATTGACCAAGTACGCAGAGTATTGAACTGCACTAAAACCAAGGAACAGAGAGAGGAAGATTAATAAAGTGTGCTGGCCAAGTGAGCAGACTATTAAACCACACTAGTATCCAGCTGAGGGGAATATCAAAGTGACAGACCTAGTAAGTGGAGCATTAATGCACCAAGATCAGATAAGCACAGTGTTAAAGCACAGAAACCATGCAAGCTGTGTATTAAGAAGCAGAGACCACATAAGCACAATGTTATTGCACTGAGTCCAGGTGAAAGGGGGATTGAGGTGCACTGAGCTAACCGAAATGTTTCCTGCATGGAATGAAAAAGAGTTGGGATCCACAATGAGTGGTCTTTGCTCAGGATGTGAAGAGAAAAGTTTCCTACTAGAAGGTAGACTATTAAAGTGCACTGAGTTACTCAGTGAGGGGGGGGCATTAAATATCAGTAAGAGGGTAGGTCAAAGAATGCCTGGGGAAAGAATATCAGCAAGTACTGAAAGGAATAATATAAAAGGTTTTAAGTGCATTCAGAAGAAAAATTAATGGGTACCCAGTGTTATAATTTGTTGAAGAGTCAGATAAAGAGGACTCTGAACCTGGGAAGTTAAGTGGGCAATTAATAGAGAAAAGGAACAGGACATCTCAACAGACATCAGCATTTTAAGATTATGGTATATATGGAGTTGAGCATGTTATTGCTATAACTACAGTAGCAGTACATTTTCCGAAACTGGATTAACATTCAAAATATTTAGATGGACAGAGCATATCCAAGCTAATAACAATGACATTATATAATTCAATTTATGGCAGAATTCTTTGAAGTGGAGACTCCTGGTCCCATAGCATTAGTATTCGGCATGTTTAAAAAAATCTGTATTACAATATTAAAGCCTTTGTCTCTACCTTGTGCTCATTAAAAACTACACCGTATTCATACTTTTAAGCATCAAAGGAACTTAAATAAAACAAGTACTCCATTCCCTTTCAGGTTAATGCACAAAATCACACAATACAAGGATTAGTAATTATTTCATCCAGTTACTATGTGCTTCACTCAATGATCTTTGTTACATTAACCAGATTGTGTATTAGTAAATGACACAATTGCCAGTGTTTAAAGGCATACTCTCTCATATATATATAAATATATATATAAAAATATATATATATATATATATATATATCTCAGAAGAGGTAAAAACGCATGGAAATAGGACAAAGCAGGAGATTATAGGCTAGTCAGTCATGCCTCAGTTATTGATAAAATACTGGGATTCATAAAATGGGAATGAAGGATTAAAAATACATGAAGTTAGGAGCAACTGTCAACCATGGTATGCACTCAACTTTAAATTAACTAATTTAAAGAATTTACAGTTGAAGGAAATCTAGAGAATGTTGTACATTGGACTTTCAAAGGATGTTTGATAACAAGCCTTTTAAATGGCACCCTATGAACATTAAGGCACATAGTGTTAAAAGGAATGTTATATAAATAGGCAGTGAGGATATAGAATGCAAGGAACAAATAGATATTCCTCAGTTTGTAAGGATGTTAGTACTGGTGTAAACATTTTTGTTTCTCCAGTTATAAAAATACATTGGATATAGGCACAAGATAATTATGTTGAAATTTATGGATTATAATCAGTGAAGGGCTAATTTATGGAGAGAGAAAAAGAGAATGTAAGATGTAGTAGAAGCAGACAATTCAGCCCGTCAAGTTGATGAGATCATGATTGATTTGATAATCCTTAACTCCACTTTCCTGCCTTTCCCCTATAAGCTTTGATTCCCTTATTGATTAAAAATATCTATTTCAGATTTGAATATACTAACAACCCAACCTCTACAGCACTCTGTGGTAAACAATTTCATAAATTAACTGTCATCTGAGAGAAGAAATTCCTCCTCATTTCTGTCTTAAAGTGGCAACCCCTTATTCTGAGATTATGCCCTCTGGTCCTAGACTTTCCCACCAGGGGAACCAACATCTACCCTGTCAAATTCCTTAAGAATCTTATATGTTTCAATAAGGTCACTTCTCGTTCTTTTAAACTCCAGTCAGTACAAGACTGACCTCCTCAACCTCTCCTCATGTGACAAACCCTCCATACCCAGAACCCACCTCGTGATCATTCGCTGGACTACCACCAATGCCCGCATATCTTTCCTTAGATAAGTGGCTCAAAACTGTTCACAATATTCCAGCTGTGGTCTGACTAGTATAGTTGTGTAGTTTTAGCAAGACTTCCCAATAACTAGGAAGTGGGCAGATAGATGGCAACTACAATTTAAAAAAAAAAACTGTGAAGATGTAAATTTTACAGAGATGGGAAAGGCATTATTCCTTATGATTGTAAGATTCTTAACATATAAGGGAACAAAGAAACTTAGGAAAATGTTGAAAAGATCATTATGCGAATTCTAAAAGTGAACATATGATACACACCTGAGATCTACATCAGAAGAATATTCTGAGAATATCCCCTTAAAGAAATTTAGACGTTTGACACTATTTGGTGCATTGTCTAGCAATTAGTTTGGTGTTGATTTCTTACATACTAATTTATCTTTGAGTGAGGGAGACATTGTCATTAAGTAAGCTAGGGTGCGAGAAGGAAAGCATTGCATGAACTAATTTGAAACGAAAATTACATTATGTTGCAAGATTTTTACTAGATTATGATACAAATGTCATATATACTGCTTAAAATGTGAGAATACACTCAATAACCTGGACCAAAATCTGTAAAATGAATCAGGGATATTCAGATAGCCTTTTAAAACAAAATAAACTTATCTCTTACGCTAGCGATGTAGAAAAATTGGTGTTAAATATATTCCTACTTATGGCTGTTATAATGATATATTTTTCCACAAAGATCACCGATGGCAATTACCAAAATTTTTATTTCATACTGAATCACTATTAATATAATAGCAATTAGTCCAAATAAAACTGTAATAGCAGCTGTCACATAGTTTTAAAGGATTTGCCAAAGTATAACTGGTTTACATCATCTTATCCTTGCTTGATTTACTACTTTGTGCTTTTAGAGACATGACTTTGGAATGATAAAAAGTGAGTATACCATGTATGCCCTTCAATATGCACCACTATAAACTAGTCATCCTCTCATCTCCCTGGATATTACATCCTAATAAAAGATTCTGGGTTTTTTTTTTTTACAGAGCAATACCTCGTATAAAGACTGAAATGATGTTGAAGTTTTTCAAAACACTGGGCTATAGTTAAAGTGCAGTATGGACTTTTGTTTATAGGAAGGGTGAGTCATGGAAAGAGACAGTGAAGGTCTACTTGAATGTCATTTGGAATGAGAACTTATATACAGTATAAGAATGTCATGAAAAATTGTTATTTTTCCACTGGAAGAGACATTTAATTAACAGGTCTGAACAAAATTATGAACATTAATAAAAGTTGGATTTCACTGGTTGGTGAACTAGTTGCAAGGGACACAAACTCAGAATTACCATAAGGAGGGCAAGTGGTAAATAATTTTCACAATTACTATTAGCAGATGTAATGATTCATGTGTGATGACTCAGGCATCATTTAAAAGGGATTTTGAAATGCATTTGAATAGTAAGAATATAAAATGATACAAAAGTTGATGTGCATAAGTGAGCACAAACATTAGCCCAACAGACTGAGAATTCTTGCTTGAGCCATGTAATTTTTAAATCAGAATAATTAAACAAAGGCCAGACTATTGTATAATGTAGCTCAGGACAATGTGATTTCCTGTAGTAATTTTGATTGCTGAAGGGGCTCAGAGAGGAAATTTTCAGATGTCTCTATGATAGTTTTGCTTTTACCTCTCCAAAGAGATATGGCACGAAGTTGGTGTGAAGTTAACATACTGTGTTGCATAATGTGGGGAACAAGCTATATAGACTTTCAAGTCTTTTCCTAACTGTCATTTTCATCTTAATAATTATTCTAATGTACATTGGAATCATTGGAATCAATCAATATTACATAATTGACCTTAATGTATAACTGAGCTTAGGCATAAACAGTATAAATATATGACTTGATCAGAATCAGAATAATGTAAAACAATCAACAACAAAATAAGTGTCATAATTGCATAAGTAAAATTGTAAATGAGACAGAATGAATGTAAATGTGATTGATGTAAGTGTATATTACATCACAGCTATGGCTACGATGGGTACTTTGATTAGAAATTACATGATTATGTGTAAATTTGGATTGAGATCAGAATAGCACTACATAAAATGAATTTTTTCTTGACTATAATTATCAAAAAAATCTGGTGACTTAAAACAAAACGGGGATGAAACTGGTGTATGCCAGCAATGCAAAAAATGGTTTGCAGCAAATTCACAGATGATTTTTTTCACTGTGCCAAATTTAAAATTTCTGTAAACTTGGAAAATATTGTGAAGTTTTTTCAATTACAAACCAAGTAAAAGCCAAGTGTGACATGGAAGTCAATCTGAAAACAAGTGTCTAAACTCTTGTTCTGTGAACCTTGGTGTAAAGAAAACCAAGAAAGGTGAAACTTTGGCTGCTAATTTATTCAGAGCCCATTTCACGCTGCTGGCATTGCCCAATTTCACTATCCATATTTCAGGATATTTTCATTCAGTCTGTATAGATTGAAAAGTATTTGATTATGGAATATAAAAAATAACATTTAAATTGTGAAATTTGCTTTGGGCAATAGTGTAAATGGAAATCCAAAACAGCTACTACTCAAGATGAATTTCCAGTTGTCAATATTTTGTTTCCTGTATTCTTTCTTCATACAGTTGACTAATTTTATTGTACTCTTATCCTCATTGTTTAGCACATTTGTTAACTTATTTAAAGTTAATAATTAATAAACAAGTTAAGGTACCACACAAAGATTTTATACAATTACACCAATCAATGACCCAAGAAAATGAAAGGCCTAGTCAATGAATAATGGAACCTCAGGATCTCCAGATCATGACGTCAATGCAATATTTGGTCGTAGTACCAGAGAGATGCTAGTTTAATTACTAATATAAACAACTAAATATGCATTTACTTTGCTTTACACATTTTTTTCATAAAAATGAGAAGTAAAGTAACAGCCTTTACAGTTATGAATTTTAATCCTTTGGTCAGAAAGAAGAGTCTCAAATTGATCTTTGCATTCTCCCTCATTCAAGCCTTGTGGACAGGTAATATATTTGAGAATTTACTTTCAAATGTGGCCCACTACAAGCAGCCAAAAGGGCTACTCATCTCCTCACAGAGGAAATCAATGTGTCCAGACAGATCAAATACCACAACACATCGATTACACTGCTGACTCTTAACCCATTTCTATCTAAATCGATAAAAGTCCTTTACTGGAAAGGAAATGCATCTCAACCCAAAAGACTGATAAAGGTTAACCCTTCTTCAGGGTATATGTGTTTACTGATCATGTGTGATCACTTGTTCCTGTGTGTTCTTTTGTATCACAGGCAGAGGATGGGCCTCTGTGTTAAATACCCAGTGTTCTGGAGACAGCAGTTCATCTTCAGAGAACAGCACATAAAGGTACCTTGTTTTAGGAGATAAATGAGAAAAAAAGGATTAGTGCACCACCTGAAGTAATGAAAATGAAGAACAATCATATTATTTCACTCTCTAGCTGAGTTTGATATGGGGAAGGATCAGGCAGGAGAGGCAGATGATATGTCTATGGCATGAAGATCTCCTTCATGACCTACGCACCCCACCATCAACTAAAGTGTTAAGTTGTCAATTAATGCCTGTTTTAGGTCTTCCAACCCCCATTGGTACTTACAATGTGGCAGGCAAGGGACATTCCATATGGAAGCCTGAAAAACAAAACACCCGGGGGAGTGGGAGTTCTTGTTTAAAGGCACACAGTGCCTGATTAAGGACCAACATTTGGAAATTAGGTGCTGCTGAGAGCCATTGCTATGGCTCAAGAAGCAGCTACTAAGGAATTCATTAGGGCATAGGGTAGGTTGACTGCCTGACATCTTGCCTGGAAATATGCCCCACAAAATTTCAAGATGGGACCACGTGGATAAATGGAGGGAAGTGCATATTATCTAGCCAATTGTTTTAGTACTCCATGTAGCTTATTGGAATATATCAGTAGCAATAACATTAGTAACAAACATAAGAAGTACTTGAGAAACTCAGCAGATTTGACAGCATCTGTGTAGAGACAAGGAGAGTTAATGTTTCAAGTCTGATAGGACTTCTTCTGAAGAGGAGTCATTACGAATTTGAAATGTTAACTCTATTGCTCCCTCCAGAGATGTGCCAGACCTGCTGAGTTTCTCCAGCATTTTCTGTTTGTTTCAGATTTCCAGCATCCATCGCATTTTGCTTTTAATTGGGTATTTGAATATTTTTCTTTCACTTTAATACCTACTTTAATGTCTCTGCAAGAAAAAAGCTCTGCTGTACGTCATCATGGTGTGGCAAGGTGTTGTACACATCTCTTATCCCAGAAAATCCTGCATCTACTCGACAGTGCTGCTCCAGAGCCTGTGCAAATAGAAAATTGGGGCGAAATTTAGCTTGTTGCACTTCTTCAAAAGCTCTACTCTGCCTGACCTCAGAACTCAGACCTTTTACTAGTATTTCTCTCCAATGAACATTTCAAGCTAATCTTATCCATTAGACATACCTCATGCTCCTTTGACCCATTCCCACAGTATGACTGAAATTTCCCTTCCAGTTCCCGTCTTAGCCAATATTATTAAGTTATCTCTTGCCCATTTTCCTGGAATTCTTAGTTTGAATCCTTCCAATCAGATATCTACCTTTGCTACAACACCAAAGTGGCTCTTACAAATGTTTCAAATTATCTCACATCCTTAATTTGTCTGCAGCTTTTGACATGGTTGATCACACCATCTCCCCTAGCATCTTTCCACTGTCAATCAACTCAGTGGGGATGCTTTCACTTGGTTCCATTTTCATCTACCTAACTGAAGTCAAAGTATCACTTGCAATGTTTCTCTTTCTGCTGCTGCAGCCTTTCCTTTTGTACACTCAACCCTGTCCAATTTTCTCATTTACATGCTGCACCTGGTAACATCATCCAAAAGCATTGGGGGCTGGTTTACACATGCTCAGTGATGGCATCTAACTCACCTTTACCTTTTGATTAAATTATCAGACTTCTTACATGAAGTATTGGGGAGATTGAAATCATTGTCTTTGGTCCTCACACCAAATACCATTTCCTAGTTTGCGACTCCATCTCTCTACCTGCTGACTGCCTGACAAGACTGTTCACAACCTTGGTGTTATATCTGACCCAGAGATATGTCATAGATTCATACTATCACTAAGACTTCCCATTTCCAGCTCCATAGTACTGCCTGATTTCATCCCTGCCTCAGCTTATTTGCTGCTCAAACCCTCATTTGTGCCTTTGATATCTCAGGATTTGACGAATTAATGAACATTTACTTGGTCCTACACATTTTACCCTTTCTAACTGTGAAATCATACAAAACACTGCTGCCTATGAACTAACTTGCACTGAGTTCCATTCACATTTGTTTGCTGGATTACACTGGCTCCTGGTCTTGATTTTAAAATCCTCGCTCTTGTTTTAAATCTCTCCATGTCACCGTCCCTCCCTATTTCTGTAATCTCAAGATCTACAATCCTCTGAAATATCTGAGCTCACTGAATGATGGCCTCTTACATATCCTAATTTTATTCGCTCCAGTATTGTTGGCTGCCTTCAGTTGGCTTGCCCTGGCATGGTGTCTCAGTGGTGAGCACTGCTGCCTCACAGCACAAGGGACGCAGGTTGGATCACAGCCATGGGCAACTGCGTGAAGTTTGCACATTCTCCCCATGTTTTTGTTGGCTTTGTCTGTGTGCTCCTGTTTCCTCCCACAGTCAAAAGATGTGAAGGTTAGGGTAGAGGAATGGATCTGGGATGCTCTTTGGAGAGTCAGTGTGGACTTGTTGGGCCAAATGGCCTGTTTCCACACTGTAGGGATTCTGTGATTCTAAGATCTGAAATTCCTTCTCTATACCTCTCTGCCTTTTTTCCTTGTTTTCCACCTTTTAGACACTCCTCAAATCCTATCTTCATGATCAAGTTTTTGGTCATCTGACATAATATCTTCCTAAGTGACACAGATGTCATATTTAGTTTTAAATAGCTTCTGTGAACTCACATTTTATGATACCAGAGGTGCTGTATAAATACAGGTTGTAATAGGCAGATTATATAGTTAGTACATTATGTTTATTGATTTAGCATTGACATTCCATGGGATTTCCACCAATCTCCTATATAAATGCAAGTTTTTGGATGGAATCTTCCCAGGCATTGAAGAACATGGGCATCAACAAGAAAGTTAGGCAAATCACATAAGATGGTCAATGAAAAGCTTCTTAACATCAGGAGAAAAATGTCCTATTTTCCAACGAAGTGTTAAATACCAAAATGAGATTATTGTCAATAAGCAGCAAGAGGCCAATTTACATGCACTGGCAGGTATTAACATCTAATTGTTACCTAATGTTGTCTCATTAATATCCAGTTTCCCATTCTCCCTTGAGCTGGATAGAAACTAGACAGTGACAGCTCCTGACATCCAGTCAAAATGATTACCAGTGACTCTATCCCTGGGTCAGATATAACACCAAGGTTGCGAATAGTTTTCTTTAGTCTCAGGCAGTCATCAGGTAGAGACGGAGTGAATCACAGCTTGATCCTCTGGACTTCCATCTTTGACACCAGGCACCAACAGCTCAGGGATTGCCCTTAGTCCATCCACCATTCCCACCACCCCCTCTCCCCCCCACCCCCTCCACTTGCTTTGCCCCCTCAGCCATACCTTAAATGCTCACAATAGTTCTGTCTCAACTTGCATTTTCGCACAAAGTCAGGCAGTTTGTCATGGTTGTTAAAAATTAAGTATCAAGGATGTGGATATGTTGCTCTATGTCACCATGCTACATTAGATTAGATTAGATTAGTGTGGAAACAGGCCCTTCGGCCCAACAAGTCCACACCGACCCGCCGAAGCGAAACCCACCCATACCCCTACATTTACCCCTTACCTAACACTACGGGCAATTTAGTATGGCCAATTCACCTGACCCTGCACGTTTTTTTTTTGGACTGTGGGAGGAAACCGGAGCACCCGGAGGAAACCCACGCAGACACGGGGAGAACGTGCAAACTCCACACAGTCAGTCGCCTGAGGCGGGAATTGAACCCGGGTCTCTGGCGCTGTGAGGCAGCAGTGCTAACCATTGTGCCACCGTGCCGCCCACATTAGTGTCACACTTGTATTATGTGACACCCAAGTAAATGGTCAAGTGCACCATGCATGTGCTTCAACCAAATATTCATGTCTCAAAGTCCAAGGGGAGTGGTCCTCAGTCAAGTTAAAGGAAACACACTTCAGTCAGGGAGTTCAGCACGGTAAGTCAAGTGCAGTCTCTGATGTCAGTCCTTTATTTTATTCTTTCAGGGGACTGATGGAACTCCCAAGGAAAAGGCAACAACATATTCTGGAATTAAGAAATTGGATCTGTAAAATAATGAGGCGACAGAAGTTAAATGCAGGATTTCTGAGGAAGGAAACTGAAGATGACACAGAGACAGTACTATTTGTAATAGTAGCTAAAATGGGGACCTGCAAGAGAGGGTGAACGAAAAGGCTTTTAGTGGGAATTGAATTTTGAGACTAATTGGTCAGTCTCCTAGATAACAAGAGCTTATTTTATAAACAGGGTTTGTGGAGATTTGATTTAATGTACAACTGGAAGAGGAGGCAATTGAACCTACGGTATCTATCTTGGAGACAAAGTAATCCACAAGCTCTTTCCATTTGTTGCTAGAGGAGAGTGCAAGCAGCAAGCGTTGTAGAATGCAGTTGATAGTTATTTTTGCCCTTCAGGATTATCCCAATATGGATTGAACCAGGAGAAAGATGAGAATGTAGCTCAGTAGAGCTCAAGGTGCTCTGGCCAGTTCTGGCAATGGATGGTTAAGTAAACATGTGACAAATATGCTCAAGTTTATACCTCTTGGAGTTCAAGGTATAAACATAGGGATTCATGTATGGGCAACAAATGGAAAAGAGACTATCAATGGTTTACATCAAAAGGGTATCAACAGAGAAAATTTGGGAGTGATTGAGCAGATTTATTTTTACTTAGTGAATGCAAATCTTCAAAGCCAAGCAATAGCCTACTCATTTGTTAAGTTTATGGAGATGGGTCTGCCACTTACACTGTAGAGGGAATTCTCCTTAGTAATGTGCAGCAGTTCGTATCTCTCCACAAGTGTTTGAAGGGTTTGTACTAAGGCCCCAGCAGCAGAGGTTGGATGTGCAGGGGCTCTGCATGTGCTAAACCAATTTAGCAAGGATGATACTTGTCATGGCAGTTCAAAAGTTACCATTTGACAGATGGGTTTTACACAAGAAACTTGTTACTGACTTCTCATGCTTCCTATTTCTTGATCCAAAAGATGTTTGCTTTTAGATCTTGCTCAGGATCTTGCTCCATATGTGGTACAGTAATGCAATGTGGTCAGTAAGTGACCTGCATAGGTCATCATGAAGTAGTAACTGAGTTGTAGCATGGATGTTTTCAACCAACTTGTGTTTTTTCATCAGTTGGAGTGATGCTTAAAAGGTCAGGAAGCCAAGAGAGGGTTTCAGTTATGATGCGTATTGTTGTACTCAACTGTCAACAAGATGTGTATATAATTAGCTTTGTCAGTCAGATGCATAATACTCTGCTGTGGAGTATGATAGGGTAAATGTTGCGTTCCAGCATGTTATGACAACAGTGCCCAATGTCGCTCCAAGGCTGCTTCTGATTTTGACCCGGTCTGCTTTTTTCTTTACATGTTCCCAGAAGAACAAAGTCCTTTTCTAGAGTCATTTCTAAGTGAGCATTTATGTAATATGAAAAAGAAAATTAATGCAAAACATCTTAGAATTTGAGACTGTGACTGTGAATAACTTGGAGGGTAACTTTTGCAGAAGCAGAGGTAAACGAGAATTAGGAAAGGTATGGAAACATGAATGGTTAGCGATTCAATAAACTGTTCCGTATTCATCTTGTCAACAACAGAAACCCACAGGAGTGGAGAACCATTAGGAGATAGTGAAGTTGAATGGACAGCTGTGAATATAGGTAGGAGAGTGAATTAGATAGGGATAGTGTTGGCAACAACATGAGAGAAGGGGTACATAGAGGAATGGAATCAGTGATAAGGATCCAGAGATTTTGGCTAAAAATGACGGTTTTGATCTTTCTATTGCTTAGCTTAGCATGCAGTGCAGGGGTTGAGAAAGATGGTGGAACGAAAGGCTGCATGTTATCTGAAAACATATGAAACTCACCCCATTGGGTCACTGTGATAATACAGGGTACTTTGACCATCCTCCATAGATAGGATTTACAAAAGAAAAACTCAACTGAAGTCTTAAGGTTTAAAAAGAGCAAACATTTGTAGATTGCTAAAGAAAGATCACACTATTCAGTTATTTGCTGTATGCATAATGAAGCCAGATATTAATACTATTACCCAGAATGATTTGAAAAAAATTAGAAAGGCATTAACATATCTTCGGGCTTCAGACAGTTCCAGATGGAGTGGGAGGTAAAAATGTCCCTTTAAATTCAGCTTCCCATGAATTTTCTCTCAAAATTAAAATGCAATGGCAGTTTTGTTTGAGTAATTCTTCTGGTCAAACCAAAAGGAAGAATCAGGGAGCAAGTCTCAATTTCCTGTTGAGATGGGAAAGGGGTTAAAAAGAAAACATGTAGATACCAAAGAGTTCTGAGAATGTAAGAGAAGAGATTCAAGAAATTAACACTAAGTCAGACAAGATAGTTCAATATTACAACCAGGGTTAGAATGGGTGAATCAACATCTCTCTTTTCAACTTTATGGATTGTAATGAGAGTTTAAGTCTTTCCAGCACAACATTATACCTATCCTCAATTAAAATATATTCCACCAATTTTCACTATAAGAAATGAGTAGTCAATCACAAGGTTTTTGTTAAAGAAAGAACAAATTTATCACCTGCTAATCCTGAGAAAAATAATAAAGATAATGACATCAAGCACACACCCTTTGGGTAGTCGCTTGGACTGCAAATCAAAAGGGGATAGTGTCCAATATAAAGGAAGATAAACAGAATATACAGTTTAGTGTCCTTTGGTCTCTTTGAGGTTTTAACAGTGGTGAGGATTCATGGTTAGTTAGTCAGTTTCTTGGACTGCTAGTAGTAGCGTTTTTTGCAGTTATCTTTTAAGTTCTTGGTTCTCTGGTGTTTCTTTCCAATCAGTGCTGGTGAATCAGGCATCTTATTTATGTTGGAGAGAGAGAGAGATCTTTCTCAGCCCGTTTTCAGTTTTGCATTGATGGTTCCACTGCCTCTGTTCTGCAAAATAGCCCTCTGAAATAGCAACCTATTTTTATATTTCATTCCTGCAGAGGTTATATTTTCAGGCTTACTAACTGTGCAGCAGTTTTAACTCTAACGTATTAAGATTCTCATAATGGTAAAGCAAATAGATGAGGGCCCTCTCATGCTACGCAGGAATCCTGGCTGACTGGTTTCATTGTCCTTAGGTAAAATGTTAATCTTACCTTACATTGCTTTTGATATAATTCACATTGGTTTCATGAAACTTGACAAATCTGTGTGAGCTAAGAGATCCCTGTGGCTATTTTAAACACAGAAACAGAAAATAGGACCAGAAGTGGGCCATTCACCCTTCGAGCCTGCTCCACTTTTCGATATGACCATGGCTGATCATCCAATTCATTACCCTGTTCCCACTTTCTCTCCATATCCTTTGATCCCCTTGGTTTTGAACTATATTTAACTCCTTCTCGAAAACACTCTATGTTCTGGCCTCAACTGTTTTCTGTGGTAGTATTTTAGTCTCTTTTTAAAACCTTTTCAGTCCATAGAAGTCACAGGCATGGGATTGTAAAATCAGCAATCATATTTTGTATCTTCACTCCACTCAAGTACTAAAGCCTGTTCATTGTTTTTCTGTCAACAATGCAATCAAGTTATACTGATGGGATAAAGTAAACGTGATTATAAAGATTGCTTTGCATGTACACTTTACTATGGAATAAAGCAGCTTATATTTTACATCAAATCTAGTGTCATCTGTTCAGGTTCAGATTCACAAGGATTACGCTGCCCTACAAGTAGGATACTGCAACCAAAAGGTGCAAAAATAAGACCTCATATGCATGAAATGACTGACACCATCAAACACATGAAGATATCAATGCAACACCTGCTGCTGTTAAAGGTCAGTATTTTAAAGAAGAGGAGGGAGCTTAGGATAGTCTCATGATGACACCGTAGGAATGGGAAAATAATCCACTGGTAGAGATACTTTCGTTCCAAGTTGATGGTAACAGTTGATGTAAAAGAGGCAGTCCCCTAAAATGATGTTTCTGTTTAAACTACATCCCTGTATTATCAAACATGTCTCAAAGGGCATTTTTAATGATACAATTGTGAACAGTTTTCACCTACCTGCACTGCCTCCCAGCCCCATTCCCTATATCTGGGGTCATGGGTAAATCTCCACATGTGCATGTAGGTTTCAACCACTTCAGGTCGCAGAATGTAATACTTATCATTCATTCTCGTTGCAACAGCATCTGCACCACCATCGAAACGAAATGCTTCAGGACCAAGTCTGGTGGCTAAAAATCAATAAGTATTTATACATTCAAAAAGAAAGAGTATTCTTTAAAATTAACTTCAGGATCATTTCAGTCTTCTGAAATTCTAGCTAATAAAGAACAGTATGAAATTCGGCTTCTGGTGTAACACAGGGTTTATTTTTGCAATAACTGCACAAACTGAGATTGAACAGTGCACTGGCTGCCCTGAAATTTCTGCACCGGCTTTTACGAATGATTAAACATGCTATAAATGCAGTTTCTAAGCAAAAAGCACCATCACAAGGGAAGCAGAATTTCTGGCCTTCAATTTCAATTTGAAAGGATGTGCATACTTAAAGGTAAGTATTTACGTATGGAGAGAGATCTTTATTTCAGCTCTTACCAAATTATGAATAAAGTTAATTATCTGGAACTGTTAAGAAAATGGAGAGAAGTGGAGTGAAAAAATTCCCAATGTGAGCACTAAACTGACTCTATGAGCAAGTGAAGGAGTAAACCCATTTTACTGATGAGTAGTGGAAATGCAGCTTTGTTAGGTGTGGGAGGCAAGCAAATTTCCCAAACAAGGTACCTCACAGCACTTTTCCCAGAAGGGGTATGTAACAAATATGAACTGCATTTACTTGTAGAATTTGGGACCAGATGGAGAAAAAGACATTGCACTTATAAAAATCTGACAAAGGAAAAGCATCAACTGCACTACTCACCCAGCCAATGCTACAGCTTGTTCTGTGCATCTCATGAAAAGTCACACTTTAAGGAATATTTCTTCAAGGAGAATTTAAACCTTTCACATTTTTTTAACAAAATAATATCGCAGTATTTCTAAATCATGCCGCATGATGAACATGTCTTTTTGACATTCAGATAGTTGCGGTGCATTTTTGCATGTGCACCTTTAATTTCCAACCTCTAGAAACAACGGGCTATTATAGTCACACAGTCATAGAGATGTGTAGCACAGAAACAGACCCTTCGGTCCAATTCGTTCATGCTGGCCAGATATCCTAACCTAATCTAGTCCCATTTGCCAGCATTTTGCTCAGATCCCTCTAAACCCTTCCTATTCATAGATCCATCCAGATGCCTTTTAAATGCTGCAATTATACCAGCGTCCATCACTACCTCTGGCAGCTCATTCCATACATGAACCACCCTCTTCGTGAAAACGTTGCCCCTTGGGTCCCTTGTATACTTTTCCCCTCTCACCCTATTAATTGGAATAAAAACTGAAAATGGTAGAGAAGCTAAGCAGGTCTAGCAGCAAATGTGGAGCAGAAACAGAATTAACATTTTTCAGTCCAATTGACTTTTCTCTCCACAATTGATACAAGGCCTACTAATTTTCTATAGCACTTGTTTTTATTTCAGTAGTATTTTGCTCTTGAATATAAATTGAATCCTGGCTCACCCATCTTTCAGTCATAAAATCTGAAAAAAAAAATAACAATTACATAGAGCTATTTCTAGTGCTCCAAGGTACCTGCAACATGTCCAAAGCCATAAAGGCCAAAGCATTAATCTTTCAATAACAGACTCATGACAAAAGTCAGGATATTTGGAGTCGGGGGATTGAAAGATGAGTGAAAAACAAAATAAAGGGGAAGAGTTAAAAGAAGCTTCCCAGACTTCAGAGCCAATAACTTATTGAGATCCATGCTTCACATTCATCATATCCCTAGCTATGTTGTTCTAGTACAGCTATAACACTACCCAACAATGTTGAAAACAATGTATGTTCTGCACACAAACAAATAGTGAAATCCAATCTGGCCATGTACCATCCTTTCTTGATCGTCAACAAAATGTTAAAATCCATAATTGATGCAGCAATAACATGCTCAGTTTGGGATCCAACAGGACTACTTGGTTCTAGACTTCAACTCAGCTTTGGTCAAAACATCTGAACTCGAGGGATGAGATGAATATTAACCAGCAGCTGACTGAATCAAGATGCCTTCAGAAACCTAGGTTAATGTAAATCAGGGGACAAACTTTTAACTGGTTAAAGTCATATCTAACACAAAGGAAGATGACTCTGGTTGTTGAAGGCCAAACATCTGACCCCCAGGACAAGCTGCATGAGTAGTATCCAAGGCCTGATCATATTCAGCGAATTCATCAACAAACATTTCTCCATTAAAAACCATATGTGGCGAGGTTCACTGATGACCACGAAGTGTTCAGTACCATTTAGGTCTCTTCCGATTCAGAAGCAGTCTGTGTTCAGATGCAGGAAGACTCTCAGAACACTCAGGCTTGGGTTGATAAGTAAAAATGACACCACACAACTGCCAGGCAATGAGTGAATGTAATAATCTCCCCTTGAATCCAGCAGCATTACCATTGCTGAATGCCTCATCATCAACATCCTGTGGATTACCAATGATCAGATGCTGGATCGGTCATACAAATACTTGTAGGTCAGAGATTGGGAATTCTGTGGTTGGCAATTCACTTATCAAGTCTCTCACTGTCAATAAAACTCAAGACAAAGTGTGATGGAATACTCTCCACTTAATTGGATGGGTGCAACCCCAACAACATTCAAGAAGCTCAACACCATTTAGGACAATGCAGCTCATTTGATTGGCACCCAATTTGCTACCTTAAGCACTCACTTCCTAACTACCTGAGCACAAAGTTAAAAATCACACAACACCAGGTTATAGTCCAACAGGTTTATTTGGAAGCACACTAGCTTTTGGAGCACTGCTCCTTCATCAGGTGGTTAAAGGAGCGGCGCTCCGAAAGCTAGTGTGCTTCCAATTAAACCTGTTGGACTATAACCTGGTGTATTGTGATTTTTAACTTTGTATACCCCAATCCAACACTGGCATCTCCAAATCATACCTGAGCACAGATACAGCATTGTGTACAATACTTCGGATGTACCCCAGTTTTGTGAAACTGACATTTAAAAAAAAGAAGAGGTCTGAAAGTTATTTGGAAAAATTACCTAAGTATGTTATTTCTAAGAAAGCATGTGGTTTCGTAGGTGCCTAGCCAGATACCTATGCTGGTAATTGATGTAATGTTTACACCAGTAGTGGTTTCAGTTTTGTTCAGAATCAGATTCCAGTTCAGGAGCACATTTTCACCCAAGAACAAAGGTTTTTAGTTTGTGAAGCCTCTAAACTACACAATTTTGTGTAGAATTTTTCAGCTGTCAGAAATGAAAATGGTTCAGGTCATTAGAATGGAAAGGAGTCTCTAGGCCATCAAACCTGGAAAGGGTCAGTTAAGAAATTAAAGAGTTAAGGTAAAAGTACCACTCTGTTGGGATTGAGCATATACTAAGAAAATTGCTAGTAAACAGGTCATTTTGCTGTGTGTGCTAATGTCTTTCTAAACTATCTTGTTAAATATTTCCAATGCTTAACCACCATGGTGAGCAACTATAAAAATTAAGTTTTGATATCACACTGGGATTTGACTTGTTCGGTATTATCAACTGGGACCATAAAAATAACTAACAATCAGGAATATTAAGGAGGTTGGGGTTGTTAACTCCAGAAGAAAAAAAAGACTTAGAAGAGATAAATGTTTTTAAAATTATGAAGGTATTTACTTGAATGGATGTGAAGAAATTGTTTCCCTGTGTGAGTGAGTCTAGAATGGAGCAGCAAAGAATTTGGGAGGAATGTTATTACAGAGTTCAGAAATTATGGAAATTGCTGCCACATGGAGTGACTGAAGATGGTAACACTGACATATTTAAGCAGAGGATTGATAAATAAATGAAGCAGAAATTCCTGTGAGGATAGGGTGGAATGAGGTAATTAAAATGTTATGTGGTTTATGTGAAGCCTAAACACCAGCACAGATCAACTGAAGCACATGACTTAAGGTGTTATAGATTCTGCATTTCCATGTGTTAGGAGACAATTCAATGCATTTCTAGGAGGTGTGATTGAAAAACATGAGGAAAAATTAAGACTGACAGTATAAACTGACATGACTGACAATATAAATTAAATTATATTACTATTCCATTGACTGCATAAAGCTCAGACACTAACAACACTGTTGACGTGTTGCCAGGCTTCATGCAATAATACATTTTTATAAAGTTACAATGTAATATGAGCAAAAAACATGAGAAGCATTGAAAGAATTCTCAATAGTTGCAGTAATGGATTTGTAAGAAATTTATTCACTCACTATTTGACAAAGGCATCTAAAGTTGTTAAATAGTAAAATATCTGTTAATCTATTTGCAGTGCTATTTTGAGGAATATGTCTCTTACCTGAACGCTTGTATGACTCATGGCAGGTGATGGTGATTTCTGCTGCTAATTCCATGTAATGTTTAGACAGGTCTGCTGGTGCATCATCAGCTCCCATTGCTAACATCCCTCCAGAAAAACAGGCCAGGTGACCCATCTTATGGTCCAGTATCCCACCCCTCCATTCTGCAATATATGTCAGACCACTGGCAGATTTTCTCACTAGATTTGTCTCTATAGCCTGTGGGTGCACAAAAAGACAGAATATTTTAGTTTATGTGGTATTATGTGGCATTCTGATATTAATTCAGATGGCTCTATTTCCTTATTGTACATCTCTATGACTTGTGCTCCAGAACTTGCCACTCTGCTAGCTAAGCTGTTCCAGTATAGTTACAACACTAGCATCTGCCCAACAATGTGGAAAATTGCCCAGGTACATCCTGAACATAAAAAGCAGGGCATAGCCAACCAGGCTAATTACTGCTATGCCAGTCTATTCTTGCTCATCAGTAAAGTGATAATAGTGCTATCAAGCAGCACTGCTCACCAATAACCTGCTCACTGATGCACCATGTGGGCTCCACCAGCCCCTGACCTCATTACACCTTGGTTCAAACATGGACAAAAGAACAAGAACTGAATTCCAGAGGTGACATTTGAATGAACTGACCTAGCAAAACTGGAATCAATGGATAACAGGAGGCAAACTCTCTGGTGGCTGGAGTCATACCTGACACATAAGCAGCTGGTGGTTGTTGGAGATCAGTCTTCTCAGCTCCAGGACATTTCTGGAGCAGTCCCTCAGGACAGTGTCCTGGATCCAACCATCTTCAGCTGCTTCATCAATGACCTTCCCTCCATCATAAGGATAGAAGTAGGGGTGTTTACTGATGATTGCACAATGTTCAGCACCATTCACAACTCTTCAGATACTGAAGCAGTCCATGTTCAAATGGAACAAGATCAAGACAATATCCAGGCTTGGGCTGACAACTGGCAAGTAACATTCATGCCACACAAATGCCAGACTACGACCATCACCAATAAGAACAATCCAACCACTGCCCCTTAACATTTAATGGTGTTACAATCATTGAATTCCCCGTTGTTAACATCCTGGGGTGTATCATTGACCAGAAACTCACCTGGACTCACGATATAAACACAGTGGCTACAAGAGCAGGTCAGAGGCTAGGGATACTGTGGTGAATAACTCAGCTCCTGACTTTCCATAGCCTGTCCACTATCTACAAGGCACAAGTCAGGAGTGTGATGGAATACTCCTCACTTACCTGAATGAGTGCAGCTTCAACAACACTCAAGAAGCTTTACACCATGCAGGATAAAGCAGCCCGCTTAATTGGCACTACATCCACAAGCATCCACTCCCTCCACCACCAATGCTCAGTAGCAGCAATGTATACTACTTACAAGATGCACTGCAGAAATTCACCAAAGATCCTCAGACAGCACCTTCCAAACCCATGACCACTTCCATCTGGAAGGACAAAGGCAGTAGATATACGGGAACACCACCATCTTCAAGTTCCCCAACAAGCCACACACCATCCTGGCTTAGAAATATATCACCGTTCCTTCAATGTTGCTGGATCAAAATCCTGGCATTCCCTCCCTAATGGCATTGTGGGTCGACCCACAGCAAGTTGACTGCAGCGGTTCAAGAAAGCAGCTCACCACCACCTTCTCAAGGGCAACTAGGGGTGGGCAATGAATGCTGGCCAGCCAGCAATGCCCACATCCCACAAATGAATTTTAAAAAAACATTGTGAGGAAGTAAAACTGTAATCAACAAAGAAATATATGTACCGGTGAACTTCTGGAAGTGAGAATCATGATAAAATTGATATACACCTAGGAATATACAATCTAATTCAGGGCAGCAGTGTGAAATTGTGGAATTTGATGATGCTCTGGCAATTTTTTCTAAGAACATAATTTAAAAGAATTTGTGGATAAAATAAATACAGTGGTTATTGTTCATTTAGACTTTCAAAAGATGTTTGAAAAGGTTCTATGAGGAAACTTGTTGATAATGTTAAGGCTCAGGGAATAAAGGAAGTGTTATTTAATAGGATAGGAAGTTGGTAAAAAAAGAAAAGAAAAGAAAAGAGAAGAAAACAGAATAGTTGCTAATTGAGGTCTCACAAACTGGATGGTGTAACCAGTGGTATTCCATAACAGTCACTGTCCTTCTGTCTCCTTTTATATAACACATACACTTTAGGATTAAGAAAGTGTATGGTAGGACAAAATTTGTGAAGAGAGACCATGGTTAAATGCAACTGCTACTTAAGGAGGGCATAGACAAGTTAATTGCTTAACAGATAGAATCTAACGTAGAGAATTGTGAATTGATGCATTTTGGAAAGAAAAATAAGGAGATGCAATGCCAAATGGTAAAATTAGAGATATTAAATGTGTATTTATACAAATCTTACAAAATGGACAAGTTCAAAAGTCTATTAAAATAACATACAAGTTCCAAATTTCCAAACTGAGACATATCACAAAGGTAAAGAAGTTATGTTAATAAACAATTATAAATTATTGGTTAGGCCCCAGCTAGAGAACTATTATTCAGAGCATCACATAATAGAAATGATGTGATGGCCTTAGAGAAGGTGTGGAGCAGATTTACTGAAACGGCACAAACTGCAATACTTCAATTATTTAATACTTCAAGAGACTATAAAAGGTGGGGTTGTTCTTGTATAGCACAGAAAGTGAAGCAGGGATTTAAATGAGGTGCTCAAAATCAAGAGGAGTTTCAGCAGAGAAAGTCAGAAGAAAGTGCTTCTCCTGGCAGAATGATCAATAACGAGAGGAGAACTGGCTTGAATTAACTAGCTAAGGAATCAGAAGTGACATAAGGAAATTTTTTTTTGCAAGCTATTAATGATCTGAACTTCACCAAATCCTCTTTAACTTTGGGGGTTAGCAGCACAGATCTTCTCCCTCCCCCGCCCCCGCCTCCACAGGTAACACAAAACTGCAGATAGCATGCTTGTAGAAATTCTATGTCACCTGCAAAGAATTTGTTGGGACCTGCCAATTATGGCAAAACAAAATGGATCTAGGGTCAATCTTGCAAAAACATAGCTCCATAGGCAGTTAATCCATATGTAACTAGGAGTGAGTTTACACTGCCTAAAAAAGTAGCTGAATCAATAACTTTCAAAAATTAATTTTATGAATACTTGACTGAATAATTGACAAGCGTATCAGGACATGGGTAGTGGAATGGGACTAATTGGATCACTCTTTCAAACAACCAGGACAGACATGGTAAACAGAACTATATTCTGTGCTGCATGATTCGATGATCAGAAAACTCATCCTGTGAAAACAACAGGTGGGGAAATGCCCTATTTAAGTAATGGGAGATGCAGATATCATCAGAACAGTGCAGGTTAGTGGATATAGACACTACTAGCCACCGTGGTATCACTATGAAACAGAAAAATACTGAATCTTTCATACCCTTCTCTAATTCCTTAATCCCAATGGGCTTTTGTTCACCCATCCTTAACTTATCCTATTCTTTCTTGAAAATTCATTACAACAACTGGGGGCAGAGAATAATGAAGACTAGGAGGATGATGTTGAGAACCAGAAATAAGGAAGAATGTTTTCCTTACAATGATAGCAACGCAGATGATCATGAGTAGCTAATAAACCAAGTAACATAGAACAGTTTCTGCCACACATGACTGAACACCAAATTTGCTCAATACCAGTCTTGGCATCATTTGTTTGCTGTTCACACATCTACTCTTATACAATTAATTCATGTGTGGTGATTAGTTATATTACGTAAATAACGTGGCACCACATGATTCAGAGAGGATGACTTATTCGTGAATATATGCTACCTTCTGAGCATGGAGAAGGTTGCTCATGACTTTTAAAGCCACAAAGCCCAGAACTCATGACTATTCATTTAAAGAAATACATCCATGAGAGTTCGGAGGGTGATTACTAGAGATGTGTTGTAATTAACATTTGTGTCTCTACTATAGCCCTCATTTACAAACATGCCTTGAAAGTTCTACTGATTCTAAAAATCTTCACTGAGTCTGGGATTAGTTGGTGGCTCTGACTTCATGAAAACATAGACTCCTGATGGCACTGGGTCTGGATAAGACAGGACCTACATATTCGCTTTCGGAATCCAATAACTGTCATTAGGCAATTGGGCTGGCTCAGCAGTGTACATACAGGTTCAGAGTCCAATACAGTATCAATGGCTTGATCAACCTCACTGTGGCTGCTATTTCTCACAAATAATAACAGTTGCAAGGCTTCCATTCTTCTCCATCATAAACTGCACAGTTGCAATTAAGGGATGATACTGGGCTACCCAAAGCAACTGCCCTTTGAGAATCAATGGCTCCTTTTCAAGGCAAAACTGCCATAATACAAGGACCACTTCTGCCCCAAACTCCTTTTACAAAACATCAGCAGCCTATTGAATACTAACACCTCGGAGAGCTGGTGGTGTAATGGTAATGTCACTTAACTACCAATCTAGAACCCCCAGCCAATGTTCTTGGGACTTGGGTTCGAATTCCACTATGACAGAAGTGAAACTGAATACAATAAAATGTGGAATAAAGATGGTGACATGCAATCTCTGCCAATTGTCATAAAAGCTCATCTGGTTCCCTAATATCCTCTCGGGAAAGAAATCTGCCATCCTTACCGATCTGGCACACGTGTGACTCCAGGCCCACAGCAATTATCCTATTGGCAATTTGGGATGGACAATAAATGCTGCCCTTAGTCAGCAACTTCTACCTCAACAAATGGATTTTAAAAATATATCTTTGCACAAAGGAGAAAGAAAAAATGCTTACATATGTTTAGATCAGTTGGAAAGTTTAGGATTATGCCCCCCCCAACCAATATGAAGGTGGAGGGGCACACAAAATCCAGCAGGTCCTCTCTCTGTCACCTACTTGCCTCTGAAATTTTACAGCAATGAGGGAACTGAAGATGACCTGTCAATGCTCAGGTCTATTGATGCCCTCAAATAGCTGATTAATGGCCACTCAAAAGGTCTCATCTAGTCTGTTACACATGGCAGGGAAATGCAGGCCTGCAGCATTCGTTGCATGGGCTGGGTTCAGGAGGACAGGCTGGATCTCATTTGTGGATCCTCAAGCCTCATCAAGAGCACTGCCCCAAAGGTTATTCTTCTTTCTAATCGTCTTCCTGGCCTCCTGAACCCACCTCTTTAAGACTGCTAACTGAACTTAAATGGATTCCTCAGGGTTATATTTTAGTGCCAGCACTGCTCCTGGCTGGTAATGTTGGAAGAACAAAGTGGTCGGCCATCAGAGTACCCAACAGCTCTCCAAGGAGAGACTTTCTACTAAGATAAACACAACTGTTTTGCTTTAAAGCAATTAATACTACTTCTATTGTAGCAGCTGTCAAGATTGTTGGCAGGTTCCCTGACCTTTTAGCTCAGGGAAGAGAATTAGGGGAGAAGACCATGATGCTGTATAAAATTCAGCACATTCTGAGAGGAAAGATTAGGATAGGTTATTTTAATTTTAGATTTCTTGTAATTAAAGGTGGAATTAGAATTATCTTTGTCATAAGTCCTCAAATGAGTATAGTGAAAAGCTTACAAGTCACCACTTAAGGCGCCATCTTAGACACAAAGTTATCGAGGTACAAAATTTTAAGTACAAATTCTTGGAAAAAGCAATTAGAAAAATAAGGAAATAAAAAGTTCAGAAGGCACTAAGCCTCTAGTCCATGGCAGGCCTTGACCCAAGAGTGTGCTGGGCTTCACCTCTCGGCTCTTGGAATCATCTCCAGGCCAGAATTCTATGCTGAGGCCATGCCAGGCCAAAAGAGTGCCACACTGGACCGCTTGGCCAATTACACATAAGATGACAGATATACAGGAAAGGAATACTCACTCAATTTACCTTCCACAGTCATATCAGGACAAAGACATCTGATGGGATGTACAATGATGAGGTGTTTAAGTTACAGCTTATGGGAAGGTGGGGCATAAGAAATAATGGCAGCAGTGATAAAGGGAGACTTAAACAGATGAGAAAAATTTCACAAAGTTTAGATCTGATGTTCCAATTGTTCATAAGAAAAATGAAAAGAACAAAGGTGTAAATGGATTTAACCCAGATGTGGCTGCAGGATGACCAGAGTTGGGAACTAAATACTCTCATTCTGATGAAAGATCGTTGTGTTTATCTCCACAAATGTTGCCCAACCGCATTCTTTCAGTATTTTCCATTTATTTTTCAGAATATATAACTTTCAAGCACAAAACTAACAAAGAGAACATTAATGTAGAGTAGCATGATGATAATATGTTGAATGCATTAGTTAAAAATGTTCTTAACTGAGAAAATTATGATACAGACTCATTATGAGTGGAACTAAGAAATAAAAATGGCTCGATAATATTGCTAAAAGGAGTTTATAACATCTTTAAGGTAATCAGAGTGAGTACATCATGAGACTGGAGGAGCAAGAAATAACAGTACTATAATAATCTTAAATGAATTTACTCTTTATATGGATGAGTCAAATCAAATTACCAAAAGTAGTTTGGAAGACAAGTTCACGTAATACATGCAATGAAACAATATGTCAACTAACTGGCTATAGTATATATAGACTTGTGTAATAAATTGGGGTTATTTATGTAGTAAAATATCCTCTTGGGAAATAAAGCCTTAAAAATAAAGCATTTTATATTATGTTTTAGAGTGATGTGGTTAATTCCAAAACAAGAATCTTAAACGTAAACAAAGTTAATTATTGATTGGCCACAATCTATATTGCTGTAATTTTTGGATTTTTCATCCTTGTTTTCAATTTCATATTCCATCACCTCATCCATTCCTACAATGCCTGTGGTATCCGCACTGCCATGATTCTAGCTTCTCATTCATCTCTGATTTTAAGCATTCGCCATTGGCATCTGTACCATGAGCTGTTGATTACTCTTAAGTTTCAGAACTCCCTTTCTTTACTTCTTTGTCTCTTTCCTCCTTTTAAACTGCTACTTCAGGGAACACTTCAGCAGTCAGGGACATTCAGCCTCAGACCTTCAGGTAACCATCCTCCAAGGTGGATTTCAGGATACACAACAATGCAGAGTGGCCATGCAGAGGCTGATAGCCACGTTCAGTACCCATGAGGATGGCCTCAACTGGGACCTTGAGTTCATGTCACACTCTGGTGACCCTACTACACTATACAATCTCACAAACACACACTCACACACATAAATACACACACACTTTTACATACTCATACACTCTCGCAGACCCTCTCTCATACACAGGCTCTCTATCAGACACAAACACACAGACACCCTGAGAGGTGCACACACACAAAAGCACTCTCTCACATTCATATGCACATACTCACATTCTCTCCCTCACACGCATGCACACACACATATAAGTCTATGGGATGAACTTGCATTTGCAGAATTGTAATTGCATTAACATTCTATTTTGTTCAAAAAGCACAAAATCTGCAGGCTGTCAATACATGTAATATTTTATAAATTCCTACTTTGGAAACAGAACCAGTCTGACTCAAGATTGCGATACAGACAGAATCTAACCTCACACCTTTAATGCATTATCTGAGCTGCTATGTCACTTTTTATAAAACCTTAAGTTATTTCGAGAATGTAACTTGAAAGAAGTTCTGAGATTTACATATTAATGAACTGAAACCTGCAACCCATTTTAAAAGATTAAAGACTTAACAGCAATCTAGGTTTAGGGTGCTGGCAAAGCACAGAAGGTCAGACAGAATCTGAGGGGCAGGAGAATCAATGTTTCGGACAAGAGCCTTTCATCAGGAATGAGGCTTGTGAGCTGAGAGGGTGGAGAGATGAATGAGGGGGGATGGAGCTGCGGGGAAGGTGGCTGAGTGTGTGATAGGTAGAGGAAGGTGGGGGTAAAGGTGATAGGTTGGAGAGGAGGATGGAGTGGATAGGTGGGGAGGAAGGTGGACAGGTATGACAGGTCATGAGGGCAGTGCCGAGTTGGAAGGCTGGAACTGAGATAACGTTGGGGGAGGGGAAATTAGGAAACTGGTGAACCCTCCCCCCCACCTTATTCCAGTTCCAATCATCCAACTCGGCACCGCCCTCATGACCTGTCCACCTATCCACTCCACCCTCCTCTCTGACCTATCACCTTTATCCCCACCCCCGTCCACCTATCGCATACTCAGCCACCAGCCCCAGCCCCCTCTCATTTATCTCTCCAACCCCTTGGCTCACAAGCCTCATTCCTGGTGAAGGGCTCTTGCCCAAAACATCGATTCTCCTGCTCCTCGGATGTTGCCTGACCTGCTGTCATTTTCCAGCACTCCACTCTCAACTCTGACTTCCAGAATCTGTAGTTCTCACTTTCTCCTAGCAATCTAGGTTTGTTCAATATATCGTATCAGTTATATGCATGACACTGTGATCTTTTGCTATAAAGTCTGTGGCTTATGATCCTACTCCACAGCTACCTGATGAAGGGGAGTACTCCGAAAGCTGGTACTTCCAAATAAACCTGTTGGAACATAACCTGGTGTTCTGTGACTTTTAACTTTGTCCACCCCAGTAACAACACCGGCACCTCCACATCATGCTACTTCTTTAACTACATTTTTGGTTTACTATCATCCCTGATCAAACTGTTTGTTAACCCTTGTTGAGATGTTTTGCAGTGTTTAAGGTATCATTTCATTCAAAGATTTTATTACTGAGATATGCTGAAGGATCAAGGTTAAAGATAAATTGTAAGGATGACAAGTGGCACAAAGACATATATATAGATCCACTCAAGGACTGGGGAAAAAAAACACAGGGAAGTGAGAAATTATCCACTTTAATTGGAAGAATGATAAAGCAACACAAGTCTTAAAAATAAAAGCAAAATATCAAGAATGTTGAATATCTGAAATAAAACCAGCAAGTGCTGGAGGAACTTAACTAGTCATGCAGTATCTGTGAAGACAGAAGTAAACACTCAAAACATTGACTGTTTCTCTTGCCACAGATGCTGCTAAACCAGCTGCTTTTCTCCAGTTCTATACCTTTGATAGGGAAGAGACAAGTAAATATTGGCATTCAGACTGGCTTTGGATTCCTTGTATATGAACAACAAAGAAGCCCACAAACCCACCAACACACCAAAACAGCAGCTAATGAACTTGTAAGACCCTATACAGACAACAAGCAAAACTAATGTCATTTACAAAATACCATGCAAGAACTGTAACAAACACTACATTGGACAAACAGGCAGAAAACTAGCTACCAGGATACATGAACATCAACTAGCTACAAAACGACATGACCCTCTCTCACTGGTATCCTTACATACAGATAATGAAGGACACCACTTCGACTGGGACAACTCATCCACTCCAGGACAAGCCAAACAGAGACACGCACGAGAATTCCTAGAAACATGGCATTCCAACCGGAACTTTATCAACAAACACATTGACTTGGATCCCATTTACGAATCCCTGAGAAAAGGAACAGGAAATACCATCACTCTAGGAAATGACATCACCACAGGAAATGGCATCACCAACCCAAAGAAACCCAAATATATAAATAGGAAACATGAAATGCCAGCAGTGCTTCGAAGATGTATGATGACGAAACTTCTGAAAATGTACCTTCCGGCTCAGCGAGCAAACCTACATCCAGAACCTCAACCTGAGCTATAAATCTTTTCAAAACTTGCTAACCACAAAGTGATGGCAAATTATTAAAAAACATTAGTTGTGCATTTCAGGTAGTTGATTGAATTAAGGCTCACTGCAAGAACTTGCACCTGTCTTTTAACATGACTAGGCTGTTTTGCTGCAGCTACCACATGGCTCTGGCTGACCAGAAAACTCTCCCACTCTTATCACCTGTGGATGAGAAAGACTTCCAAACTGATAATCACACTGTTTGTCTGTCTTATGACACACTTTCCATGATCATCAGGTCCACAGATAAGGTTTGAACTCAGAAACATCTTCTGGTTCAGAGGGTGGGACACTACCATGATGCCACAAGACCTCCCAAATTTTTGATTAAGCTCATATGAAATATTGTGCACAATTCTGAGTACCATGCTTTAAAGAAGGATATCAAAGCATCAAGGCTTTGAAAAAGCTGCAGAGAAGGTTTACTGGACTGAAATGACACCAGGAAAGGTAAATTTAAGCTATGTAAAAAAGCTAAGTTTTTCTCCATTGAGCAGAGAAGTTAAGAGAGCTAATTGAGGGCATTTTTTTATTCCTTTTTGGAATGTGAACATCTCTGGAAAGGCCAGCATTTGTTGCTCATCCTTAAGTGCCCTCCAGAATGAGGTGGTAAGTTGCCTTCTTGAACTACTGCAGCACATCTGACATTGATACACTTATAATGCAATTTGGAATTCAAAATGCACATCTATGATCTTACTCAATGTCAGTGCAACGAGGGGCCAAACAGCTTACTTCAGTTACTATTTTGTATATTTGATTGGCTCCTTTGACAACACCATCTAGACCAACAATTTCTACTTCCTAAGCACAAAGGTTGTGACACAAGGAAACATCATCTTCATATCCACCTCCAAGTCACACACCATCCTGATTTGAGCTATATAATTGTTCCTACATCGTCACTGAGTCATCAAGTGTTATGGGGAGAAAGTGGGATAATTGGGTTGAGAAACATATCACTTATGATTGAATGGTGGAGCAGACGTGATGGGCTGGATGGGCTGAATGGGCTAATTTCTGCTCCTATATCTTATGGTCTTATGGGTTGAACACAATCACTACTTAGCCTCTTTATAACGTGCCTGAAACAATGTTCAAGCCATGCTACTTTACTTTAATTCAACCATAATGCACTTCTTCAATGTATCACTAAATTTGTCCATAATTCATAATGACAGTTTTGCCCATTTAGTCCACTGCCTCACTCAGAGAAATCTTGCAAATGTAAGCATTCTAACGTGATCTGAAAGAAAATGTTGATGATGGTGGAATAATTACACAAAATATCCGTCCTTCTCCAGCCTTCAACTTTTATATTTTAAACACGAAATGTGCTAAGATCTAAAGTGATATTTCAAATACTTGTGCAAGGTTGTACAGTACCTGTAAAGCTTCATAATACATAGTTTTGGCCTCCTCATCAGTTTTGTCAGACATAAGCCAGGTTTTGATCAAATATTCATAGAAGCTGTCCCCAAGCCCACCAATGGAAACATGATCTAGAAAACAAAGTTAAAAAGAGTTATATATCATGTGTTGGAGTATTATTTCACTATCACTCTAGTATACACATTAAAAATAAACAATAAATAAGGAAGTAGGTTTTTACCTCTTCATGTCATAACTATGAACAAATAAAACATGTAACTCCAAGAAACAGGTCTCTTTGCAATGACATTCTGTCATACAACAGACTGGAAGACTGCAACCCAAGCACTATCTTCAGTTCTTTCACCCTCAGCACAAATGGTATTATAAGCTTTAATCACAAAACTTGATATTCACACTTTTTTTAGGAGAAGATAAAAACAAGGAGGTAAATGGAATAGTATTTTGAGGAAAATGTTCCAAATTGTAGATCTGTAAGAATAATAGGGTGGTTATGGTAGGGAATTTTAAATTTCCAAACATAGACTGAGACTGCCATAGCGTTAAGGGTTCAGATGGAGACGAATTTGTTAAGTGTGCACAAGAACATTTTCTGATTCAGTATGTCAATGTACCTACTAGAGAAGATGCAAAACTTGACCTACTTTTTGGAAATAAGGCAGGGCAGATGACTGAGATGTCATGGAGGAGCACTTTGGGGTCAGTGACCATAATTCTATTTGTTTTAAAATAGTTATGGAAAAGGATAGAACAAATATAAAAGTTGAAGTTCTAAATTGGAGGAAGGCCAATTTTGATGGTATTAGGCAAGAACTTTCAAAAGCTGATTGGGCACAGATGTTTACGGGTAAAGGGACGGCTGGAAAATGGGAAGCCTTCAGATGAGAGAAAACAAGACTCCAGAGAAAGTATTTCCCTGTCAGGGTGAATGGAAAGGCTGGTAGGTGTAGGGAATGCTGGATGACTAGAGAAATTGAAGGTTTAGTTAACAAAAAGAAAGCATATGTCAGGTATAGACAGAAGAGATTGAGTGAATCCATGGAAGAATATGAAGGCAGTAACAGTATTCTTAAGAAGGAAAACAGTAGGGCAAAAGGGGGACATGAGATAGTTTTGGCAAATAGGGTTAAGGAGAATCCAAAGGGTATTTACAAATACATTAAGGATAAAAGGGTAATGAGGAAGAGAATATGGCCCAAAGATCAGCAAGGCGACCTTTGTGTGGAGCTGCAGGAGATGGGGGAAGATACTAAACGAGTATTTTGCATCAGTGTTTACTGTGGAGAAGGATGTGGAAGATATAGAATGGAGGGAAATAGATGGTGACATCTTGAAAATGTCCATATCACAGAGGAGGAAGTGCTGGATGTCTTGAAATGCATAAAGGTGGATAAATCCCCAGAACCTGATCAGATGTACCCTAGAACTCTGTGGAAAGGTAGAGAAGTGACTGCTTGGTCCCCTTGCTGAGATAATTGTATCATCGATAGTCACGGGTGAGGTGCTGGAAGACAGGAGGTTGGCTAACGTGGTGCCACTATTTCAGAAATGTGGTAAGGACAAGCCAGGGAACTATAGACCAGTGAGCCTAACGTCGGTGGTGGGCAAGTTGTTGGAGGGATTCCTGAGTGACAAGATTTACATGGATTTGGAAGGCAAGGACTGATTAGGGATAGTCAACATGGCTTTGTGGATGGGAAATCATGTCTCACAAACCTGATTGAATTTTTTGAAGAAGTAGCAACGAGGATTGATGAGGGCAGAGCGGTGGACGTGATCTACACGGACTTCAGTAAGGCGTTCGACAAGGTTCCCCATGGGAAACTGGTTAGCAAGGTTAGATCTCATGGGATACAGAAAGAACTAGCTATTTGAATACAGAACTGGCTGTAAGGTAGAAGACAGAGGGTGGTGATGGAGGGTTGCTTTACTGGAGGCCTGTGACTCGTGCAGTGCCACAAGGATCGGTACTGGGTCCACTACTTTTTGTCATTTATATAAGTGATTTGGATGTGTACTTTGGAGATATAGTTAGTAAGTTTGCAGATGACGCCAAAATTGGAGGTGTACTGGACAGCGAAGAAGGTTATCTCAGAGTACAGCAGAATCTTGATCAGATGGGCCAACGCGCTGAGGGGTGGCAGACGGAATCTAATTTTGATAAATCAAGGTGCTGCATTTTGGGAAAGCAAATCTTAGCAGGACTTATACACTTAATGGTAAGGTCCAAGGGAGTGTTGCTGAACAAAGAGACCTTGGAGTGCAGGTTCATAGCTCCTTGAAAGTACAGTCGCAGATAGATAAGATAGGAAAGAAGGCGTTTGGTATGCATTCCTTTAGTGGTCAGAACATTGCATATAGGAGTTGGGAGGTCATGTTGCGGCTGTACAGGCCGTTGGTTAGGCTACTTTTGGAACATTGTGTGCAATTCTGGTCTTCTTCCTAGGATGTTGTGAAACTTGAAAGGGTTCAGAAAAGACTTACAAGGATGTCGCTAGGGTTGGAGGATTTGAGCTATAGGGAGACACTGAATAGGTTGGGGCTGTTTTCCCAGGAGTGCCGGAGTCTAAGGAGTGACCTTAGAGGTTTATAAAACCATGAGGGGCATGGAAAGGATAAAAAGACAAATGTAGAGGTTTAGGGTGAGTGGGGAAAGGTATAAAAGGGACCTAAGGAGCAACTTTTTCACGCAGAGGGTGGTGTATGGAATGAGATGCCAGGGGAAGTGATGGAGGCTGGTACAATTGCATTATTTAAAAGGCATGGGTATATGAATAGGAAGGGCTTGGAGGGATATGGGCTGGGTGCTGGCAGGTGGGACTAGATTGGATTGGGATATCTGGTCGGCATGAACGAGTTGGACCGAATGGTCCGTTTCCGTGCAGTACATCTCCAAACGAAACAAAATAGAGGAAACATTCAAGACCATCAAAAATATCCTTATTGGCATAAAATTCACTAAACAGGAAGAAAGCAAAAAACAAACTGCCATTCCTAGATGTCACAGTGGAGTGAACAGCCAATGGGGAGCTTCAAACCAGCGTCTACAGGAAAACAACGCATACAAACCAAATACTGAACTACAGAAGCAATCATCCTAACACCCACAAACGAAGCTGTATTACATTATTTCAATGAGCCACTACACACTGCAGTGCCAAGGAACTGCAAAGAGCAGAGGAAAATCACCCATACAGTATATTCAAAAAGAACGGGTACTCAAAGAACACAGTCCGCCAATTTCTCAGCAACAAACCCAAACAAGCAGACAAAACGCGTCCAGAAACCCTAGCCACTCTCCTCTACATCAAAGACATCAGAAATGACTGCCAGACTACTCAGACCTCTTCGCATCATGGTGGCCACAAACCCACCAACACGCTAAATCAGCAAATAATGAACTTTAAAGACCCCATACAGACAAACAAAACCAATGTCATTTACAGAATACCTTTCAAGAACTGTAACAAACACTACATTGGACAGACAGGCAAAATACTAGCCACCAGGATACATGAACATCAACTAGCCACAAAAATACATGAGCCACTCTCATTAGTATCCTTATATACAGATGAGGTAGGACATCACTTCGACTGGGATAACACATCCATCCTAGGACAAGCCAAATAGAGACACACACACGAGAATTCCTCGAAGTATGGCACTCTATCAACAAACACGTTGACTTGGACCCCATTTACACCCTCTGAGAAAAAGATCAGGAAATGACATCACCAATCCAAGGAATCCGAACACATAAATAGAAAGCAAGTCACTAACACCAGTGCTTCACTGGAGGCTCACTGATTATGTTACCTAGTATGGTGATGAAACGTCTGAAAATGAACCTTCCAGCTCAGTGAGCAAACGTACATCCAGATTTAGAATAATGGCGGAAAACAACATACTTAATCTAGATTAACAATCAACTGGCAAAGATTGCGTGGGTGCTCCGGTGTCCTCCCACAGTCCAAAGATGTGCAGGTAAGGTGAATTGGCCATGCTAAATTGTCCGTAGTGTTAGGTTAGGGGTAGATGTAGGGGTATGGGTGGGTTGCGCTTCGGTGAGTCGGCGTGGACTTGTTGGGCCGAAGGGCCTGTTTCCACACTGTAATGTAATGTAATGTAAAAAAATGTAATGTAATGACTGCAAGGAATAAGAATAGAACTGGGCCAAATAAACTGGAAACCAAGTTTGGCAAAAAATCTGAGACTGAATGATGAGTTAACTTCAAAGAAGATACGGTTCAGACACAGTCCAGTATATTCCCTCAAAAGGGAAAGGTAGGAGAAAACAAATCCAGAGTTCCCTCGATAACAGAGGCAGAAGTCAAGTTAAAAGAAGAAAAAAAAAATGTTTATGACAGGTGAATACAGAAGGTTTGAAAAGAAATGAAAAAGCAAATGAGAGAAGCAAAGACAAGTTATTAAAAAAAAAAATTGGCAACCAACACAAAAGGAAATTCCAAAGTCTTCTGCAACCATATCGCGGTCAAAAGAAAGAATAGAGCTGATTAGGGACCAAAAGGAGGATTTACACATAGAGGCGGGAGGCATGGCTGAGGTGTGAAATGAATCTTTGGACTTATCTTTGCCTGCAAAGCAGATGTGGCCCAGGTAATGGCGACAGAGGAGGAAACTCTGTAACTGGAAATGTTTAAAATTAATGAGGGGAGATGTTGCCTATACTTAAAGTTTATAAGACAATGCCCAAGGTGAGATGCATCCAAGGAAGACAGAAGCATTGGTAATAATCTCTCAATCTTGCCTACTGCAGGGGCAGTGCCCAAGCACTGGAGAACTGTACACAATGCAACTGTTTTGAACAACGACATAAACAATGATCTGTAACTGATGGGCCTGCAAGTTTAACTTCAGTGGTGAAGAAACGTTTAAAAATAATTATTCAGGATAGAATTAATTGTCATGTTATACCATGCATAAACTCAGAAAAGGAATCAGCTTGGACATATTAAGAGTGAATTGTGACTAACTAACTTGCTGGATTTCTTTGAAAAGATAACAGAAAGGATTGATGAGGATAAGACTGTTTGTGAGGTGTTCATGGATTTCCAAAGGGTATTCGATACCATGCCACATAGACTTGCAATGGAAGTGATACACTGTGGAATAAAAGGGACAGTAGCAATGTGGATACAAAATCAGCTGGAAAACAGAGATAATGTTTAATGGACTAAAGGAAGGTTTGCATTGATCTACACGCATTTAGAAGCAAATGGACTTACTAGCGATAGACAGGATGGTTTTGTGTTCGGGAGGTCATGGCTCACTAACTTGATCGAGTTTTTTGAGAAGGTAATGAAGATGATTGATGAGGGAAAAGCAGTTGATGTTGTCTACATGGAGTTCAGTAAAGCCTTTGACAAGGTCCCTAATGGCAGACTGGTACAAAAGGTGAAGTCACATGGTATCAGGGATGAGTCGGCAAGATGGATACAGAACTGGCTTAGTCATAGGAGACAGACAGAACCAGTAGAAGGATACTTTTTGGACTGGTGGTGTTCCACAGGGATCAATGCTGGGACCTCTGCTGTTTGTAGTCTACATAAATAGTACAGAGGAAAATGCAGCTGGTTTAATTAGTAACTTTGCAGACGGTACAAAGATTGGTGGAGTTGTGGATAGTGAGAAGGCTTGTCAGAGGATACAGCAGGATATAGGTCAGTTGGAAGCATGGTAGAAAAATGGCAGATGGAGCTTAATCTGGACAAATATGAGGTAATCCATTTTGAAAGGTTGAGTACAGGTGAAAATTATATAGTTAGTGGAAGAACCCTTAAAAGTACCAATAAGCAGAGGGATCTGGTTGTGCAGACCCACAGATCACTGAAGTTAGCAGCACAGGTAGATAAGGTAGTAAAAAAAGGCTTATGGAAGGGGCACAGAGTATAGAATAGACAAGTTATGCTGCAGCTTTAATAGAATTTTAGTTAGGCCACACATGGAATATTGTAGACAGTTCTAGTCACCACACTGTCGGAAAGGTGTGGGTACTTTGGAGAGGGTACTGTGCAGGTTTACCAGGATGCTGTCTGATATGGGGGATTTGAGCTATGAGGAAAGGTTGGATAGACTGGATTTGTTTTCACTGGAATGCAGGAGGTTGAGTGGCAAACTAATAGAAGTTCATAAGATTGTGAATGGTGTGGATGGATTGGGAAGTATGAGGCTTTTTCCCCCAGAGTGGAGGGTGTCAATTACCAGGGGACACAGTTTCAAAGTGTGAGGGGTGGAGGGGGAAGTTTTCAAGAGATGTGCGATGCAAGTTTTTCACACAAAGGATAGTCAGTGCCTAGAATGCACTGCCAGACGAGGTGGTGGAAGAAGACACAAAGCATCATTAAAGATGCACTTGGATGAGTACATGACTAGGAGGGGAATAGAGGGATATGGATCCTGTATGTGAAGACAGTTTTAGAATGGAAGGGCAAAATGTGGCAGCGCAGACTTGGAGGGCCGAAGTCTTGTTCCTGTGCTGTACTGTTCTTTGTAAATACACACACAAAGTATCCAGATATTGATGCACATGGCACAATTTCAATGATTGCAGACAATATAAATTTGGGAGAATTGTAAGTTGCGAGAAGAGGGTAGAGCTTCAAACGGATGTCAACAGATTGTTGGAGTAGGAGGGTAGATGGCTGATGAAGTTCAATGTGGAAAAGAATGCATTGATATATTTTCATGTGTCAAGACAGTATAAAGTAAATGGTACTATTCTAAAGAGTGTTTTATGCATGTCATTAAAGGTGGCAGGATATAAAGAGGGAGCTGTTTATAAAGCATAAGGTATTGTAGGCTTCATTAACTGGAGCACAAAGAACAAAGATTATGTTGAACCTACATGTAACTGGTTAGACCTCAGGTAGAGTACGGTGTACAGCTCAGGGCACTCCACTTTAGGTAAGACATGAATGCACCAAAGGCAGTGCAAAAGAGGTTTTTGAGAATGGTTCAAGGGATGAGACATTTTGGTTATGAGTAAAGGGTGGAAAAGTTGGGACTGGTTTCTTTGAGTCGGGAAGCCTGAGGGGAGATTTGATTAAGTTTTCAAAATCGTGAGGGGTCTAGACAGAGTGGATTGGGAGAAATTGTTCCCACTTATAAAAGATCAAAGGCACAATTTTGGTATGTTTTGCATAAGAAGCAAATGTGAAGTGAGAAAAAAGCTTTTCGACAGCAAGTGGTCTGGGTTTGGAATGCACTTCCTGAATGTGTGTGAAAGCAGGTTCAGGTGAGGCTTTCAAGAGAGCATTCGGTTACGAGGAAAAGGCAATTTGGCACAAAAGTAAAATGCTCAGTGCAGACATGATGGATTTAATGGTCTCTTTCTCCCCCATAATAATTCTGTGGTTGTACGTGCAGCTTTTGACATGGTGGATAACACCATGTGTCCCCAAAGTCTGACTTCCAATATCTAGCTCAGTGGAACAGTATTACTTAACTCTACCTATAGCCATCTGTTGGAGCCAGGACATTTCCAGCAATGATTTTGTTTCCCAAACACCCAGAATTATCTCCAATGTCCCCTCATGAATCTATCCCTGCTCCTCTTTGTTTTACATCATCTGTAGCTAGATCAGCTTTCATATTCACAATACAGTAAAAAAAAAGGTTGATATTAAATTGGCTCCAACATATCTAAAGGAAAAGCAGTCATCACACAGCAAAGGATAGATCACAATAACAGGAAAAAGCCAAGACCAGCTAGCAAGTTACTTGGACATTTGCCTGTGTTGTGGACAGCAAAATAAAAGTAAAGTGACAATTAATATTATACTGTATTTGTAGGAACCTACTGATTACAGGCCACCATCCAGAAATGTGGTGCTAGATTAAAAGGTCTTTTATAAAAAGGCAGAGTTTAGAATGAAAGACACATATCCTTCACGAGTCCTCCAAATTCATCCTTCACTTTCTGACAGTATCACCTCATGTGGCAGCTCCCTGACTGTTTGGTTCCTCACATGCCTTAATGCAGAGTTACAGATTTCCTGTGAGGTAAATGAGCAGGCTACAAGAGAAAAGCGCTCACTGCACGACAACAGTATCTGTAAAATACATGCAGACTTCCCAAAATGTCTGAGTCAATCATGAGAATGTAAGTTCCATAATGAGGTCAGTAACTGATAATGAAGTACTTCTGTGGCATTCATTTGTTTTGGAAACATGACAGTCAATTTGCTGTTTGTGACGTGACTTCTAACTGGATAATTTCAATTAAAAGACAAGAATTGGGCAGGACATAAGGACACACTTTCATTCTTCTTCTCAAATCTATCATGGAACTTTTACATTTGCACAAGAGGGCAACTGGAACTTAAGGTAGTCATTTGATTCCAAAAGGTTATGCATTTTAGGAAACAAAGAGCTTCTTAAAATATTTCTAATATACACATGTCTAATACACACAATGTGAGGTGATGCATTTTGGAAGGTTAAGTGCAGGTGGAAATTATACTGAATGGCAGAACCCTTCGGAGTATTGATATGCAGAGGACCTGGGTGCGCAGATCCACACCACTGGAGGTAGCAGCGCAGGTAGATAATGGAATAAAAAAGCCTTTATCTTACAGTCTTATGGACAAATAAATGTGTTAATGAATATTTTCTCATATACAAAGATAACATTAAAGAGGACGGTTGAGCCAAATTGCCTGATCACATTTTCTGACATCAAAATCGTACACAGTCACATTAAAATCAACTTTGAGACACCAATTTGATAGGCCAGAAGTCATAGGTCAACTTTTACATGAGTATTGTCTTTGAGAGGTTGATATGTATATTTGATTTGAACTGAAGAAGTGAAATCCCCAAAAACTTTGATGAAACAAAATAAAAAACAACAATAATACTGTTCATACTAATTAACATTCATAATTTTAAAAAAAAAATCACAGGATGAGGGTGTTGCTGCATTGGCAAGCATTTATTGCCCATCTCTAACTGCCCAGAGGGCAGTTGAAAGTCAACCACATTGCTGTGGAATGAGTCACATATAGGCCAGACCGAATTAGGATGGCAGTTTCTTTCCTTCCCTCGAGTACATAATCTTACTAAGTTAATAATTTTAATGTATATAAATCAAGAATTATAAACATTTAAATTATTACTTAGCAGTGCTCTTAGTACTTATACATTTATAATGAAATTGAATCTTTAAACTCTCTGGTTTATACTTTGGTTATGGAATTATGGTAATATGGCTGATTTAAATTCTAATCTCTATTGAGTCATGGGTTCGAATCCCACCACTGTCAGAGTGGCTAGTGATGTACCCCAGGTCCTTGTCTTGGAAGGTACTTTAAGTTTGCAATGTTTACTTCAGGACAGCATGGTGACTCAATGGTTAGCACTGCTGCGTCATGGCAACAGGGACCTGGGTTCGACTCCAGCCTCAGGCAACTGTGTGGAGTTTGCACATTTACCCCATGCCTGTGCGTGGGTTTCTTCTGGGTTCTCTGGTTTCTTCCGACAGTCCAAAAACACATAGGTTAGGTCTATTAGCCTTGGGAAATACAGGGTTATAAGGATAGAGTGGGTGTGGGTCTGAATGGGATGGTATTTGGAATGTCGATGTGGACTTGATGGACCGAATGTCCTGTGTCCACACTGTAGGGATTCTAGGATTTAAATTTTTGTGTTTTGATTCCTGAAAATCTGGGATCAACTTCAATACAAGCTATATGGAAAAAAACTGCTGCATACTGTGGGCAAAACTCAAGGGGTTAACGTTTACACTACTAAATATAGAAAATTTGCTGTACAGTGTGCATTACAGATTCAGAATCAATAGCACTCTCATAAATTATTACAGTTTTGGCAATTAAGTTACCTTGAACTTTGTTTACAATCAGCAAACACTGAACGAATGATTTTGTCTGTACCCATCTGAGGAGTACCAGAGAAGTGGGTTGTTAATGTTGCCAAGTCATTATTGAACAAATCCTGCCAACTTAATTTTGATGTAAATTTACAGAGGGGCAACTAAGCTTCTTCCTTCTCCTCCCTAAAGCCAGAGAGGTCATTCAGTAAATGTACAGTTTGTGGCTACAATTGTAACTCACATCTGATTATCTGTCATGTCCTGTCAGTTTGAACAGGTCAGAAAAAGTTCAGTATGTGAAGAGATCCTGAAAGGCTCCCCCAAGTACTATATACTGTTCTGGTTCCTCTGGGCCAACAAGGCAAGTTAAGATACCCCCTGCCTGGAGTCCCTTTTCTCAATAATCATAAAAGTGAAAGACAGTGCTGACGAACTTGTAACTGCTACTTACGCTGTCCCCAGTGACCAGTAACAGGGCTTAGATAGTTGGGGTAAAGCCCATGAGGTTTTTCTAACCGATTCAGAACTTTCCGGATTTTCATCACCTGAAATGTATAAATTCAAATTTAGAAAGTTTTAGAAGTCACATAGAATAATTTTCTTGTATTGATGTAGTAGCATGTTGGTAATCTAACTGCAACAGTAATGCAGAAGTTTGGATTGGTGCTCTGGAAATATGAATTCGAATTGCATCACAGCAGCTAGGGAAATTTAAATTCAATAAAGTAAAATAGCTGTCTCAGTATGAAACCTCTGAACTGTTGTAAAAAATCCATCTGGTTCAATAATTTCCTTTGGGGAACCAAATCAATTGTCCTTACCCACTTCAGATGGAAGGACACGACACTCAGTTAGTCAAAACCTTTATGGAAAGTCAAATAATAAAACATACCACCTAGCATCAATCTAGGCATGGCATGTTATAAAGGCAGGCTCAGTACATTTGATCCGACGAAGTTCTATACATTAACATCTCCATATTCCCAAAACCAGATCCACTAATCAGGAACTGTTAAAAACAGTCATCGCACCTGAGGTTGCAGATGAACCTAATGGTTTGCTGGGCAGATTTCAGGTGCCACTGAAAAGCCATAAATCTCCCTGTCAGCACTAAATTCTGGTGGGCTCAAGGTTAATTTTTTTAACCTCCAAATCTCCTGGTTATATTTTTTTCTTTCTTTTTTTTCCTTTACCCCCACACTACCCCCTAACTGCAGCTGTGCTTATATTTTCTCCAGCACCCATGAGTTGTGTGTGCAGGTGTGAGACACAGAGACAACAGGTGTACAAATCTTTATTCAATTTTCACAATCAGGAAGAAAGGAAAACACCAGGTTAGCCAGTGACAAGCAATGCCCTTCTCATCAAAGAGCAATGCTGCGAGATCAAAAAAGTGAAGGGAAGGGTAGGGATTATATCAAAATAGAGTTGGAGGGGGGAATAAAGTACTCCACACCCTGTGGTGCCCATCTCTCCCTGATCAGCTCAAGGGAGTTGGTGGACATCACGTGCTTCTTCTCCAGGGATACCCAGGCTCGGACGTAGCCGTGGGAGAGAGGTAGGCAGTTGGCTATAACAACCCCAACAACCCCCTCCACGGCCCACTGCCTAGATCTGTTTATGGCCAGTTTGGCCAGGCTCAGGAGCAGACCCAGGAGGAGATCATCTGACCTACCCTCCCCCCTCCGTACCAGGTGCCCAAAGATCAGGAGCAAGAGACTGAAGTGCAACCAAAAACAGAAGAGAAGGTTCTCTAGAAAACTAAAAAACGAGTGCAAGCGACCACACCCAATATATACATGGTCCACAGGCTCCACAGCACCACAGAACAAGCAGTTGGGCTGGGATTCCGTGAACCAACGCAATCTGCAGTTGCAGGGGAGTGCAGCATGCAGCATTCTCCACCCCAGATCCCCAAGCGAAAGGGAGAGGACTCCCACGTAGAGAGCTCTCCGCTGGGGAGGCTCAAGGTTAATTGGTGACAAGTGGCTCATTAATGAGCTTAATTGAAATTCTGCCTTTAATGGCCCTTTCCTCCACAACTTAATTTGGACAGCTTTCCCAATGTGGGTACTTTTGCCCAATTCTCAGGCTCCATTAAATTCCAGTCATTTAGACTGTTTATGCAAATAATTTTGCCTTATAACATGGTGTGATCTGTACAGAAATGGGAGGCCAGTAACCGACCTTTTGTGTGATGGCTCTTCAAACGCAGTTGACTCAGTCCTTCATGTTCATTCTTTGTTCGTAGCTCTACAAGTTTCTCAACTCACGAACCTATTTGATTCCCTTTAAAATTATTTATGAAATTAGCTTCTTCTTCAGGCAGACCATTCCAGATCCAAACAACCTGAGTGAAAATCTTTCTCCCCCCCTCTTCTCCAGATGTTTTACTAATGAATTTAAGTCTATGACCGTGAAAATTCAACAAACATCTTTAACATGTTGAAAATTTCTACTGAAACAGGCCATGTATATTTCATTTGGAAATATAAACTGGAAAGAAGAAGTCTTTTAAAAAATTCAGGTGTGGTAATGGGCATCGCTGGCCAGGCCAGCATTTATTTCACATCATAACTGCCCTTGAGGATGTGCATTCTTGAACCACTGCAGTCCGTGTGTTGTAGGTTGATCCACAATGCCATTTGGGAGGAAATTCCAGGATTCTGTACTGAAGGTACAATGATATGTTTCCAATTCAGGATGGTGAGGGGCTTGGAGGGGAACTTGCAGATGGTAGGGCTCCCATGTATCTGCAGCCCTGCCTTTCTTGATGGAATTGGTTGGGAGTTTAGAAGGTGCTGTTTAAGGATCTTTGCTGAACGTCTGCGTGTATTTTGTTTATGGCACACACTGCTGCTACAAGTGTCCATGGGGGGGGGTGACCGAATGTTTGTGGATATAGAGCCGATTCATCAAGCTGCTTTGTCCTAGATGATGTCAAGTTCCTTGAGCTACACTCATCCAGGCAAGTGAGAGTATTCCATCACACTCCTGGCTTATATGAGAACATCACACTAGGAGCAGGAGTAGGCAATTCAGCCCCTCAAATCTCCTCCACCATTTAATATGATCATGGTTGACCTCATTCAGTCTGAACTCCACTTTTCTGTCTGCTTCCCAAAACCCTTCAACCCACTACTAATTAAAAATATTTCTCATCCATAAATTTACTCAATGTCTCAGCATTCACCATTCTGAAGTTGTGAATTTCACAGATTCATGACCCTTTGAGAGAAGTAATTTCTTATCTGTTTTAAATTATATCTCTTATCCTAAAACTATTTGACTTGTGCCTTGTAAATGGTGCAAGAGCTTTGGGGAAACAGAAGAGGATTTTATTCTTTGCCTGTGAAATGCTCTACATTCATTGTATTTATATGGTGAATCCAGTTGAGTTCCTAGTCAATGGTAACCCCCAGGATGTTGATAGTAGGGATTCAGTGATGGCAATGCCATTCAATGTCACGAAGCAGTGGTTAGATTGTTTCATACTGGAAATGGTTATTGCTTGGCATTTCTATGGAACAAACAGTGGATGTGGTGTACATGGATTTTAGCAAGGCCTTTGATAAGGCTCATTCAGAAAGTAAGGAGGCATGAGATACAGTGAAATCCGGTTGTGTGGATACAGACAGTGTGTGGTGGTTGATGCAAAGTATTCAGCCTGGAGCTCAGTGACCAGTGGGGTTCCGCAGGGATCGGTTCTGGGACCTCTGCTCTTTGTGATTTTTATAAATGGCTTGGATGAGGAAATGGAAGGGAGGGCTAGCAAGTTTGGTGATGACATGAAGGGAGGTGAAGTTGTGGATAGTGTGGAGAGCTGTTATAGGTTGCAACAGGACATTGACAGGATGCAGAACTGGGCCGATAAGTGGCAGATGGAGTTCAACCTGGAAAAGTCATTCGCTTTGGAAAGTCGAATTTGAATGCGTAATACAAGGTTAAAGGCAGGATTCTTGACAGTGTGGAGGAACAGAGGGATCTTGGGATCCATGTCCAGAGATCCCTCAAGGTTGTCACCCAAGTTGACAGGATTGTTAAGAAGGCAAATGGTGTGTTGGCTTTCATTAGCAGGGTGATTGAGTTTAAAAGACGTGAGGTTATGCTGCAGCGCCATAGAGTCCTGGTTAGACCAGACTTGGAATATTGTGTTCAGTTCTGGTTGCCTCATTATAGGAAAGATGTGGAAGCTTTAGAGAGGGTGCAGAGGGGATTTACCAGGTTGCTGCCTGGACTGGAGCACAGTCTTATGAAAGTCGAGGGAGTTTGGAGCTTTCTCATGGGAGTGAAGAAGAATGAGAAGTGACTTGGTAGAGGTGTTGAGAGGCATAGAAAGAGTGGATAGCCAGAGACTTTTTTCCCATGACAGAAACGTCTATCATCAGGAGACATAATTTTAAGGCAATTGGAGAAAGGTTTAAGGGAGATGTCAGATGGCAGCTCTTTACACAGAGTGCCGGGGGTGGGGGGGGGGTGAGGGGTGGGGGAAGGGTGTGTGAAATGCAGAGCCGGCAGTCGCAGTAGAGTCAGATACATTTGGGACATTTAAGTGACTCTTGGGTAGGCACATGGAAAATAGTACAATGAAAAGCATGTAGGCTAGTCTGATCTTAGGATAAAAGGCCGGCACAACATTGTGGGCCAAAGGGCCTGTAGTGTGCCGTACTATTCTGTGCTCTTTAGCAGTGATAGCGACACACAATACGGCACAAGATATTATTGATGCGTTGGTGGGACATTGTTTCCAAAAGGACAGTGTGTTGGTCAGTCGTACGTAGACAGATAGATCTGCAGCAGGCAGATTGGTAAGGCTGAGATCAACTATGTTTCTTCCCTCTTGTTTGCTCCTCACCATCTGCTGAAGACCCAGTCTAGCATTAATGTCCTTTTGAACTCAACCAGGTCAATCAGTACAGCTATCAAGCCACTTTTGGACTTTGAAATCCCCAGAGTACCTTCTGTGCTTCTCCAAGAATGTTCAACATGGAGGAACAGTCATCTGCCGACAGAGGACAGTACGTGGTAATGAGCAGAAAGTTTTCATGCCCATGTTTGACGTGATACGCGAGACTTCATGGTGTCCAGAGTAAATGTTGAGAAGTCCCAGGATAACTATTGATAGCTCCTTCCATTGCTTTACTAATGATCAGGAGTAGACTATTTGGGCAGCAACTGTCTGGGTTGGATTTGTCCGGCTTTGTGTGTCTAGGACATATCTGAGCAATTTTCCACATTGTCAAGTACATGCCAATATTATAACTTCACTGGAAGAGCTTGGCTAGGGGAGCAGATTCGATAGTACAAGTCTTCAGTCATTGAGTCATAGAGTCAGATATGTACAGCACGGAAACAGACCTTTTGGTCCAACTCGTCCATGCCAACCAGATATCCTAATGTAATTTAGTCCCATTTGTCAGCATTTGGCCCATATCCCTGTAATCCCTTCCTATTCATGTACCCATGCAGATGCCTTTTAAATGCTGTAAGTGTACCAGCCTCCACCACTTTCTCTGGCAGCTCATTTCATATACACACCACCCACTGCATGAAAAGGTTGCCCCTTAGGTCCCTTTTAAATTTCGCCCCTCTCACCCTAAACCTATGTATGCCCTCTAGTTCTGGACTCCCCCACCCCAGAGAAAAGACCTTGTCTATTTACTCTATCCATGACCCTCATGATTTTATAAACCTCGATAAGGTTACCCCTTAGCCTCCGACACTCCAGGCAAAACAGCCCCAGCCTATTCAGCTTCTCCCAACGCTCAAATCCTCCAACCCTGGCAACATCCTTGTAAATCTTTTCTGAACCCTTTCAAGTTTCACAACATCCTTCTGATAAGGAGGGAGACCAGAATTGCACACAGTATTCCAAAAGTGGCCTAACCAATGTCCTGTACAGTCGCAACATGACATCCCAACTCCTGTACTCAATACTCTGACCAATAAAGGAAAGCATACCAAATGCCTTCTTCACTATCCTATCTACCTGCAACTCCACTTTCAAGGAACTATGAACCTGCACTCCAAGGTCTCTTTGTTCAACAACACTCCCCAGGACCTTACCATTCAGGTGTATAAGTCCTGCCCTGATTTACTTTGCCAAAATGCAGGAGCTTGCATTTATCTAAATTAAACTCCATCTGCCACTCCTCAGCCCATTGGCCCATCTGATCAAGATCCCGTTGTACTCTGAGGTAACCTTCTTCGCTGTCCACTATACTTCCAATTTTGATGTTATCTACAAATTTACTAACCATACGTCCTATGTTCACATCCAAATCATTATATAAATGACGAAAAGCAGTGGACCTAGCATCAACCCGTGTGAGACACCACTGGTCACAAGCCTCCAGTCTGAAAGGCAATCCTTCCACCATCATCCTCTGTCTTCTACCTTCAAGCCTATTCTGTATCCAAATGGCTAATTCTCCCTTTATTCCATGAGATCTAACCTTGCTAACCAGTCTATCATGAGGAACCTTATCAAATGCTTTACTGAAGTCCATATAGATTACATCCACCACTCTGGCCTCATCAACCCTCTTTGTTACTTCTCCAAAAAACAAGTTCATGGCACATGATTTCTCATGCACAAAGCCATGCTGACTTTCCCTAATCAGTCCTTGCCTTTCCAAATGAATGTAAATCCTGTCTCTCAGGATTCCCTCCAGCAGTCCTGCCTACGACTGATGTCAGGCTCTCCAGTCTATAGTTCCCTGGCTTTTCCTTACCACCTTTCTTAAATAGTAGCATCATGTTAGTCAACCTCCAGTCTTCCGGCACCTTACCTGTGACTATCGATGATACAAATATCTCAGCAGGGGGTGCAGCAATCACTTCCCCAGCTTCCCATAGAGTTCTAGGGTACACTTGATCAGGTCCTGGGGATTTATCCACTTTTATGGTGTTTTAATTCATCCAGCACTTCTTCCTCTGTAACACGGACACTTTTCAAGATGTCACCATCTATTTCCCACATTCTCCATTTTCCATGTCCTTCTCCACGGTAAATACTAACGCAAAATATTTGTTAAATATTTCCCCCCTCTCCTGTGGTTCCACACATAGGCTGCCTTGTTGATCTTTGAGGGGCCCTTTTCTCTCCCTAGTTACCCTTTTGTCCTGAATATATTCATAAAATCCTTTTGGATTCTCTTTAACCCTATTTGCCAAAGCTATCTCATGTTCCCCCTTTTGCCCTCCTGATTTCCCTCTTAAGTATACTCCTACTGCCTTTATACTCTTAAGGATTCACTCTATCTCTCCTGTCTTTACTTGACATATGCTTCCTTCTTTTCCATAACCAAACCCTCAACTTTCTTGTCATCCAGCATTTCCTATACCTACCAGCCTTTCCTTTCACCCTAACAGGAATATATTGTCTCTGGACTCTACTTCTCTCATTTTTGGAGGCTTCCCATTTTCCAGCCGCCTCTTTACCTGTGAACATCTGCCCCCAAACAACTTTTGAAAGTTCTTGCCTAATTCTGTCAAAATTCGCCTTCCTCCAATTTAGAACTTCAACTTTTAGATCCAGTCTATCCTTTTCCATCACTATTTTAAACTGAATAGAATTATGGTCACTGGTCCCAAAGTGCTCCCCCATTGATATCTCAGTCACCTGCTGTGCCTTATTTTTCAAAGAGTAGGTCAAGTTTTGCACCTTCCACATCCGCATCTATCCACATACTGAATTAGAAACTTTTCTTGTACACACTTAAGACTATGGCAGTCCCTGTCTATGTTTGGTAAGTTAAAGTACCCTACCATAACCACCCTATTATTCTTACAGATAACGGAGATCTCCTTACAAATTTGATCCTCAGTTTCCCACTGACTATTTGGGGGTCTATAATATCATCCCAATAAGGTGATCATCCCTTTCCTACTTCTCAGTTCCACCCAAGTAACTTCGCTGTATGTATTCCCAGGAATGTCCTCCCTAAGTACAGCCATAATGCTATCCTTAATCAAAAACATGACTCTCCTCCTCTCTTGCCCCCCCCCCCCTTTCCCCCCCCCCTTTCTATCATTCCTATAGCATTTGTATACTGGAACTTTAAGCTGCCAGTCCTGTCCATCCCTTAGCCACAGCTTCTGTAATTGCTATGATATCCCAGTCCCATGTTCCTAACCATGCCCTGAGTTCATCTGCCTTCCCTGTTAGGCCCTTGCATTGAAATAAATGCAGTTTAATTTATCAGTTCACTCTTATTCTCTGCTTTGTTCCTGCCAACCCTGACTGTTTGACTCGCTCCTATTCCCAACTGTCCCATTTTCTGCACCTACCCGATGGGTGCAGCTGCAACATACTCAAGCTTGATACTTTCCAGGATAAGATTGAGGATATTGAACTTAAATGCATGCAGTGTGTTAAACAAGATAAATTAGCTTGTAGCACATAATTAAATTGGTGAATATGATGTTGTGGGCATCACAGAGACCTGACTGCAAGGGGATCAGAGTTGGGAACTAAATATTCAAGAATACACATCTTATCAAAAGGACAGGTTGATGGGCAGAGAGCGGGGGGGGGTTGCCTTGTTAGTAAGGAATAAAAATTAAATTGATAGCAAGAACTGATAATAGAGTCAGAAGGCATGGAATCTGAGTAGAATTGCAGAAACGCAGAGGAGAAAGATCATGATGGGAATTACATATAGGCCTCCTCACGGTAAAAAGGATAGGGAGAAGAAAATTAATCAGGAGATAGAAAAAAATGGAATAAAGGCACTATTACAATAAGCATGGGGGACCTCAATATGCTGGTGGACTGGGAAAAAAAAATAGTTGGTTGCTGATCTCCAGAAAAGGAATTTGTGGAATGTCTGAGACGGGTGTTTTTGGATCAACTTGTGATGGAGCCCATTAGGGAACAGGCAATTCTGGATTTTATATATGTAATGAAGCAGACTTGATTAGGGAGCTTAAGGTGACCATAATATGATAGAATTCCTTTCAAACTGCAGGGTGGAGACTCAAGGAGTCCTAGAAAAACTGGATTCAAATGTAACGGTATTACAACTGAGTAAAAGGTAACCGCAAAGACATGAGGGTGGATCAGGCCACAGCAGGTTGGAAGGGAGCCTAGCAGAGAAGGCAGTGGAGCAGCAATGGCAGGCGTTTCTCAGAATAATTCAGGAGGCACAGCAGAAATTCAAACCCCAGGAAGAAACGTACTAAGGGAAGGACAAGGCTATTGTGGCTGATAAGGGACACAGCAAATGTCAGGGCGAGCAAAAAGCAAAAGAAGTAGTGGAAAATGTAGTGATGATTAGTGGGAAGCCAGAGAGTTGGAAAGCCTTTGAAAACAGACAAAAGATAACTAAAAAACAGCAATAAGGGGAGAGAAGATGAAATATGAGGATAAACTGGCTAGAAGATTGCAAGGATTTATATTTCAGATATATAAAATGGTGAGATAGAGGCAAGAGTGGACATTAGACCGCTGGAAAATGAAGCTACAGACGTAGTAATAGGAAACAAAGAAATGGCAGTGGAATAGGTATTTTATATCAGTTTTCAGTGGAAGACACAGCTGCATATCAGAAGTGAGGATAGTGGCCATCACTAAGTAGATGGTGGTGGGGAAGCTGAAAAGTCTGATGGTGAATAAATCACCCAAACCAGATGGACTACACCCAGAATTCTGAAGGAGATAGCTCAGGAGATTGTAGGTGCATAGGTGGTAATCTTTCAGGAATCATTTGTGTCAGTGAGGATCCCAGAGGACTGGAAAATGGCTAACCTATTACCCCATTTAAGAAGGGAGGGAGGCAGAAGACAGGAAACTGTAAGCCCATTAGCCTGACATCAGTTATTGGTGAGAGTTTAGAGATTAAAGGGTCTCTTGTGATCAGCTAGAGTGGAGTTCTGCAGGGTTAGTGTTAGGAACACAGCTATTCAGGTTATACAATAACAACTTGAATGAAGAAACAGGACATCACTGCTAAGTTTTCAGATGATGCAAAGACAGGCTAAGGGACAGTTAATGTTGAGGAAGTGGAGATGCTGCAGCAGGACCTGGCCAGGTCAGAAGAGTGTATTTCATCTGTCACTTTGCCCAATGTGGGAAAATGTGAAGCTGTGCACCTTTGTAGGAAGAATAGGGGCACAGAGTATTTGCTAATTGGAGAAAAGTTTCATAAATGTGAGGGCCCCAATTCAGGATTCTCTTAAAGTTAACAAGCAGGTTCAATTGGCAGTTTGGAAGGCAAATGCAACGATAGTATTCATTTCAAGAGATCCAGAGTACTACAGCAGAGATGTACTGCTGAGGCTGTATAATATTGTGGACAGTTTTGGGCCCTGTGTTTAAATAAGGATGTGGAAAGATTGGAGGGAGTCCAGGTGAGATTTACAAGAATAATCCCAGGAATGTTTGGCTTGTCATATAAGGAACAGTTGAGGACTCTGGGTCAGTACTCAAAAGAAGTTTTGAAGGATGAGAGGTGTACTGAGGCCTCTAACAGGATTGAGTGGACATGCAAAAGATATTTCCACTAGTTGGAGAAACTAGGATCTGCGGGCGCAGTCTCAGAATGAAGGGACAACCTTTTGCAACTGAGATATGGAGGAATTTCTTCAGCCAGAGGACGTTTAATCTGTAGAACTCGTTGCCACAGAGGACTGTGGAGATCAAGTCACTGAATGTATTTAATACAACAATAGATTGGTTCTTGATTAGTAACTGAGTCAAGGCTTACAGGCAGAAGGCAGAGAATGGGATGAGAAACATTTCAGCCATGATGGAATGGCAAAGCAGACTCGACGGGTCAAATGGTCCCAAATTCTGTTTCTATATAGAGTCATAGAGATGTACATTTCAGAAACAGACCCTTCAGTCCAACATGTCCATGCCGACCATATATCCCAAACTAATCTAGTCCCACCTGCCAGCACCCAGCCCATATCCCTCTAACCACTTCCTCCAGCAGCTCATTCCATACACGTACCACCCTCTGCCCCTTACGTCTCTTTTATATCTTTCCACTCTCACCCTAAACCCATGCCCTCTAGTTCTGGACACCCCCACCATCCCAGGGAAAAGACTTTGACTATTTATCCTATCCATGCACCTCATGATTGTAAACCCTTCAGCCTCCAATGCTCCAGGGAAAAAAGCCCCAGCCTGTTCAGCCTCTCCCTGTAGCTCAAATCTTCCAATCCTGGCAACATCCTTGTAAATCTTTTCTGAACCCTTTCAGGTTTCACAACATCTTTCCAATAGGAAGGAGACCAGAACTGCACGCAATATTCCAACAGTGGCCTAATCAATGTCCTGTACATCCGCAACATGACCTCCCAACTCCTGTATTCAATAGTCTGACCAATAAAGGAAAGGATACCAAACACCTTCTTCACTATCCTATCTACCTGCACCTCTACTTTCAAGGAGCTATAAACCTGCACTCCAAGGTCTCTTTGTTTAGCAACACTCCCTCAGACCTTTACCATTAAGTGTATAAGTCCTGCTAAGGTTTGCTTCTATAACTTATGACCTTAAATCTCTTCCCTGCCACAAGACCAGCAATGAATACTAACTAATACCATAAAGTTCAAGGGCAATTTATTTGTTCTTTTTTTGCATTCTATGCTTCTATTTATAACTAACTCCAATTCTTATCTCCTTGTCATAGCAGATTTAAACTTTAATGTATATTGACATCAAGGTCTCTCTGCTCACCTACACTTCTCAAAATCATGTCAGCTTTCATATAATGCCTCTCCATTTTAATTCTTCCAAAGCACATCATTTCTTTATTTGAATTTTATCTGCAATAACTCTAATCATTGCACTGTTCTGCACTTCTCATCCTGAAATCTATGACTATTTCCTTCACTAGCTACTGCTTTGCAATATTTACAATTTTCTGTCAATTATATAATGCAGACCCCTATACCAGAGTTTCAGTTGTTTGTAAACACTTAAGAGTTAATGGGCCCAAAATTGACCCTTGGTTAGACCACTGCAAACCACTCCCATTCTGAAGAACATCCAAACATCATCTGTCGCCTATCACTGAACCAACTGGATATGCATACCACTACTTTCGTATTCATTCCATCAGTTTACAACTCAACAAGTTTCCTGTGTGGTACTGCACCATTTACCTTCCTAAAGTCCATATATACCTCTACAGCACTACTCTGATCAAAATTCTCCAAATTATGTATATCAAAAATTATTGTTGAATCTAATTCTATCACACTTTCAGGCAATGCCTTTCAGATGCCTTACTCACTGGATAAAAGTATTTATCTTTATTTTCACTGGTTTTTTTGGTAATCTTTTTTATTCTAGTTATTGAATCTCCTGTCAGTAGAAGCAACTTCTCCTCAACTACTCTTATCTAAAGTCCTACACCACTGCTACTAGGGAGAACATCATTGAGTCAAAGAGTGTGGTGCTGGAACAGCACAGCCGGTCAGGCAGCATCAGAGGAGGGTCCTGATGAAGAGCTTATGCTCAAAACATTGACTCTCCTGCTCCTTGGATGCTGCCTGACCAGCTGTGCTTTTCCAGCACCACACTCTTTGACTCTCATCTGCAGTCCTCACTTTCTACTAGATCATTGAAGAATATCTATTTCTGAACACCAAATAGATATGAACAATAGAATCATAATGGCACAACAGGAGACCACTTGCCCTTCAATTCTATGCAAACTCTATTTCAGTCAGTGTTATTTCTCCATTCTATCCCCTCAGCCCTGCAAATTTATTTCCCTCAACTGCCTATTCGATTTCTTTTCGAAATCATTGATCATCTCCACTTTCATTACTGATGGGAGGAGGAGATGATGTGGAACCGTAAGGATTCAGAGTCCCTATGTCAGAAAATTCCAAAGATTCACAACCCATGTAATGAATGCATTTATTACTTCAACATTACATGGCTGACCCCTTCCAAGACTATGAAATCTGGTTCTCGACTTTGCAGCTGGGGGAACAGTCTTTTAGCAACTAACCTGCCAGCCATTCTAAAAATGATATACTTTTCAATGAAATCACAACTCAATCTTCTGAAACCCAGAACATTTAGGCCCAATCTACTTAAACTTGCTTCAATAGTCAACTCTTTCATCTCAGTATGAATCTAGTTGACCATATATTGCTGACTAGGAGAAAGTGAGGACTGCAGATGCTGGAGATCAGAGCTTAAAAATGTGTTGCTGGAAAAGCACAGCAGGTCAGGCAGCATCAAAGGAACAGAAGAATCGACGTTTCGGGCATAAACCCTTCTTCAGGAATCAGGATTCCTGAAGAAGGGCTTATGCCTGAAACATCGATTCTCCTGTTCCTTTGATGCTGCCTGACCTGCTGTGCTTTTCCAGCAACACATTTTTAAGCACACATTACTGACAACGATAATAGAGCAAATGGCTTTTTACAGTAACATTTTATGACTCAGTTCAAATTATGATGCTCTCTGAAAAGTATTTGTATTAAATCAGCAACATTGTGCTCATGATTCAGCTGATCATGATTTATGTTACACTCATATTGCCTCTTATAATTATTGAAAATGGATGAAATATAAATAAATAGGTGGCATTCACTGAAATAAACTAAAAATGCACAAAGAATCACTGAAAAGCAAAACAGCAAAATAGGTTGGGCAAACATTTCCCCAATTTACAATTAAACATTAAGATTAGCAGGAATGGTGCAAACAGCTGTTTCTTTCATTTCTGCACAATCTGATGTTGAAAAACTGAAACAGAAAACACTTTGAAAACTCCAGCATGAAAGTTCCGATAAAAACGTTACATATAAAATATTAACCAATCTTTAAGATCATGATTAATATGCCATGCATGTTTTTTACCCAAACAAGAATGAGATATCATAGTCCCTCTCATGATAAGGAAAATAATTTGAAGCAATTATGAAGAAAATATATAAGCCTTTCATCTACAATTCAGTAACTGATATAGATCTCCAATAATGTGCTCACCTCATTTAAACTCTGAGCCCTTAATCCAAGCCCATTAGGCAACTAGGCCAATACAGTGAAATGAAACACCAGTGAAAATGAATTTTTTAAAGCAGTTTACATTTTCAACTAATCCTTGTAATTATACTTAAAAAGATAACATCCTATGTTAATTCATCTTAACCAGTGAATCATTGCATCCATTAAAATATTAGAAAAATATATTTTCATAAGCTTATTGGTAGCAGCACACTAATACAGTAGCTTAATTCTAAGACCTTAATATTCTACTTACTTACTGTAAATATTGAGTATATGGCTATGAAATAATGTTATAAATTGTATTTTTGAACACTTACTACAATCTTGAAACACCAACAGCAGTCAGATTTAAAAAACTTGTTATTTCTGTTGTAGAATAAATTACAAAGCTAAAGTCTAATCTCTCTGATGCGATCATATTCCTCATCTATGCAATCGCATAACCTAGAACATGTACACTCCTCTTGGAAGCAACCTGAACCTGTCCCTTTCATTAAGCTTGGGCATTTATTTAAACAAAGCTGTGTGGTAGGGTCAGGGAGGATCCAGAACCCGGGAAACATTAATTTGTTGGGAGAAATATCAAAAGATTTATTAAAGTCTGCAGCAGTTTAAAGATAGACTTGGCAGTTTCAGATTTGATGTGATTTCTTGCTTGGATAATACACTGGGTAAAAATTGTTGGGGCTTCCTTATCCATATTTCTCATGACCACATTAGTTAGATTAATACATGCTAGTTTAGATTTTAACAATGTTGCCCACAAAGTGCAGGAACAGCAGGCTGAAGGCATTGTTTGGGTCAACACAAAAGTATATATTTTTTAAAATCAATATATTAATAATGGTAAATAAACAGACAAAAGATGTGAAAGAGTGCTTTCATGGGGGTAAATTCAATGCCAAATCAGACGAGAAAAAGAAAAAAAACTGGAAAACTAAGAATGGTTTCAAAGAGATAGGGAAAGTAAGATTTTTTAAAAATGACATTTTAAAATGTCTATTTCAGAGCCAAAAGAACTGAGACTCAAAATGTTTAATTGTTCACTATGAGCAAGAAGGTAACTAGTGGTTTTTAGCAATTATGTCATTAGGATACTTAAACTTAATCACTAGACAACATTCCATGATGCATTTGATTTGCTACTAATATGCAATTGCAGAAACCTCATGGAAGTCACAAACACATTCCATTAAAGATGAAATAACATTTTTGTAATGCTAATTGCAGTCATACAAATTGATCAAGAACTTATATTTTCAAATTCACATGTATCTCTTCCCAGCCAATCAATTCTGGACAACATTTTATTCTCTTCACAAATTCCAGGCCATTATCAGGTTAAAGGATAGGACACCTAGCACTAGAGATGTTGTGTCATTTCTTTTACAAATATGGTATTGAAATGGTGTTTAAAGAAATGGAATGACAGGAAAAATAAAACATTACTTCATTGCAGTCATACTACCTATATGGAGCTAATGCAAAGGAATGTTCGGGCATATGAAATCTGGAGGTTGTGTCCTCAACTAATCCCTATAAAATCCAGAAGGTATCAGTGATGGTGATAGAAAACAAGAGAGGAAAAATACCAAAACTTTCCTGAAGTGCATTCCCACAGGAAATCAATGTGCACTCCACACATTCAGAAGTTCAATACAGTCAGTTTATCAGAAGTGTCAACCACGCAATATGAATTGCCTTTTCTAATGGATTGTTATTTTTGTACTAGCACAATGTACTAGCACACTAGCTAAAGTATTCAAAAAGGACAGGTACAGAACAACCTCAATTATCCGAACATCAATTATCCGAAGTTAGGATTATCCGAACAAGATCTCAAGGTTGCATAAAAACACTGTTACCCGAACAGTCCATTATCTGAACTGCGTTATCCGAACAAAATACTCCCCGCCCATTTAGTTTGGATAATCAAGGTTGTTCTGTATATAACTTTTGAGAAATACGTGAGCTGCAACTGCTTGATGACAAATGAATGCAATCTATGGCGCAATTATACAACTGGGCGGCATGGTGGCACAGTGGTTAGCACTGCTGCCTCACAGCGCCAGAGACCCGGGTTCAATTCCCGCCTCAGGTGACTGACTGTGTGGAGTTTGCACGTTCTCCCCGTGTCTGCGTGGGTTTCCTTCGGGTGCTCCGGTTTCCTCCCACAGTCCAAAGATGTGCAGGTCAGGTGAATTGGCCATGCTAAATTGCCCGTAGTGTTAGGTAAGGGGTAAATGTAGGGGTATGGGTGGGTTGCGCTTCGGCGGGTCGGTGTGGACTTGTTGGGCCGAAGGGCCTGTTTCCACACTGTAAGTAATCTAATCTAATCTAAAACTCGACAGTGTACCGTCAATGATAGTCATCAATTTTTCATTATAAGACTTAACTATTTTAACATTCCTAGTAAGCCTCCATGTTCTAATCGCTGCAGACCCAAGGTAATCCTGAACTCCGATGCCCATTTCCTAATAGACACCAAAACATATTTACACATCACTCTTGTGCTTGTTGATCTATAGTGATTCTCAATTAAAATAAAACTTCAATTTTGAAATTCTCATCCTTGTTTTCATATCTCTTTATGGCTTTCTCCCTCTTCATCTGTAATTTCCTCCAAGATATGTAAAAACACAATGAGCTACTTAATAAGATACAATTGCAACATTTAAAAGACATCTGGATGGGTATATGAATAGGAAGGGTTTGGAGGGGTATGGGCCAGGTGCTGTCAGGTGGGTCTAGATTGGGTTGGGATATCTGGTCGGCATGGATGTGTTGGATCAATGGGTCTGTTTCCATGCTGTACATCTCCATGACTCTATGACAAGAGTCTATGGTGATAAAGATAGTATATTTACACAAAGAGAGGACAGACTATCTAAAAGGAGACAGAGTTAGGATAAGGAGGGGATTTTTAAAAAGGCAACTTGTAACTAGTGGAACTCCACATTGCAGCCACAATTATCTACAATATACATTAATGACTTGGATGAGGAAAGTGAATATAATGTAGCCAGGTTTGTGGGATACACAAAATAAATGGGAAGGAAGTGGTAAGAATGACACAAATAGTCTGCACAGGGATAGAGACAGATTAGGCAAATGGGGGAAAAACTTGGCAGATGGAAGACAATTTGGTGAAATGTGGAGAACGGCTGAATGTTATTTAAACAGAGAAAGACTGCAGAAAACTATGGGAGAGGGATCTGGGAGTCCTCAACTTGAAATTACAAAAGAGCTAGCATCTAAGTTCAACATGTAATAGAGAAGGCAAATAGAATGTTTCTTCTTCATTTCAAGAGGGAATGGAGTAGGCAGGTTATCCTGGAATTGTACAAAACATTGGTTAATCCACAGCTCGAGTATTATGTACAGTTCTAGAATCCGCATTAAAGGAGGGATATGAAAGCATTAGAGAGGGTGCAGAGGAGATTTACCTAGATGTTGCCTGAGCTGGAGAGTTTCAGTTACGAGGAGAAATTGAACAGACAAGTTTTATTCATTAGAACAGAGGAGATTAGGGGGACATGACTGAAACACACAACATTATGAGGGGCACAGACAGGGTAGACGGGAAGAAAGTATTCTCCTTGATAAAGGGATCAATGACCAGGATCAATCACAGACTTAAGCAAAGGGATAGAAGGTTTAAAGGAGGTGTGGGGGAAACCTTTTTCATCCAGAGGGTGGTGGAAATCTGGAACTCAAATCATTGACAGAGTGGTAGAGACAAAAACCCTTATAACATTCAAGAATTCAGAAAGCTACTGCTTCCAATTAAACCTGTTGGACTATAACCTGGTGTTGTGTGATTTTTAACTTTGTTTTTCAATGCCTCCGTGAAGTGTCTTAGTGTATTTCATTATGTTATGGGTGCTATATAAATACAAGTACTTGTCTATCATTAGAGCTTTCACATTTCTTCATAGCTGAACAAGACAGTTGAATCACAAATTTAGAAATTCAGTTGTACTGAAAACCTTCAATACTAGCCAAAGTTTTTCATCATCTCTCTGGTGTCCATGACATCCTGATGGAGTGAAGATCTAGCCCTTAAGACTTTTTATCATCCAAACTTACAAAAACATTTTACAAATGGGATACAAGTAGTCTCACAGGAAAAGGGTAAACTGGATGAGAGTTTGCTCGCTGAGCTGGAAGGTTCAGTTCAGACGTTTCGTCACCATACTAGGTAACATCATCAGTGAGCCTCTAGTGAAGTGCTGGTGTTATGTTCCGCTTTCTATTTATGCGTTTAGGTTTCTTTTTGGGTGTTTGGTGATGTCATTTCCGGTTATGTTTCTCAGAGGATGGTAGATGGGATCCAGGTCAATGTGTTTGTTGATAGAGTTCCGGTTGAAATGCCAAACTTCTAGGAATTCTCATGCATGCCTCTGTCTAGTTTGCCCTAGGATGGATGTGTTGACCCAGTAAAAAGTCCTTCCTCGTCTGTATGTAAGGATACTAGTGACAGTGGATCATGTCTTTTTGTGGCTAGTTGATGTTCATGTACCCTGGTGGCTAGTTTTCTGCCTGTCTCTCCATGTAGTGTTTGTTACAGTCCTTGCATGATTTTTGTAAATGACGTTCATTTTGCTTGTTGTCTGTATGGGTCTTTGAAGTTCATTAGCTTCTGTTTAAATATGTTGGTGGGTTTGTAGGCTGCCATGATGCTAAGAGGTCTGAGTAGTCTGGCAGTCATTTCTGAGATGTCTTTGATGTAGGGTAAAGTGGCTAGGGTTTCTGGGTGTGTTTTGTCTGCTTGTTTGGGTTTATTGCTGAGAAATGGGCAGACTATGTTTATTGGGTACCCGTTCTTCTTGAAAATGCTGTATAGGTGATTTTCTTCTGCTCTTCATAGTTCCTTGGTGCTGCACTGTGTGGTGGCTCATTGAAATGATATCCAAGTGCAGCTTCATTTGTTAGGATAATTGCTTCTGTAGTTTAGTATTTGATCCGTATGTGTTGGTTTCCGGTAGATATGGTATGAAGTTCCTCACTGAGTGTTCGCTCTACTGTGACATTTAGGAATGGCAGTTTGTTGTTCTTTTGTTAATTTTATGCCAGTAAGGATAAAATTTGCAAAGACATGCCAGAGAATACCTAGAGGCCTGGCACTCCAACCACAACGCCATAAACAAACACATAGATCTAGATGCCATCTATCAACCCCTCAGAAAACGAAAAGAAATGACATCACCACAAACCCCAGGAATCCCATCCAGGAGAAAGATATAAATAGAAAGCAGGAGACAACAGCTTCGCTTCACTTGGAGGTCGCCACTGATGATGTTACCTAGCCAGGTAATGAAATGTCTGGATATCAAACCTACAGCTCAGCGAGCAAACCTACACCCTGTACGTTAGTGTTCCAGGTAGCGAGACTATGGGTCGAAGGGGGGCTCCTGGCTTGTGAATTTTGGGTAGTCCATAGAAGCTTGGTATGTTGGATCCATCTGGTTTCATTTTCTCGAAGTCGATCGTGTTTAATTCTCCCAATTTCTTAAGTTTTGTAAGGTTGTGATTCGGTTTTCTAGTTCTGGGGTTGGGTCTATCGTCACCTGTTGGTAAGGGTCAGTATCTGCAAGCAGTGTGTTTGCTTTCTTGTAGTAGTCTGATTTGTTTAAAATGACTGTCAAGCATCCTTTGTCTGCAGGTAGGATTACAATGTTTTGTCATCTTATGAGTCCTTCTAGTGCTTTCCTTTCTTATGTGTTGAGTGTGTTTCCTTCCTTTTCCCTGCTAAATGTTGGTGCAATTGTCTGTCTGATGGTTTGCTGGATTTCCTCTGAGTTCATTGTCTTTCAGTGTTGCTTCTAATGCTGCTAAGAAATCCTCTTTGTTCACATCTCTGAAGTTGTAATTTAATCCTCTTACTAAGACAGTTTTTTCGGTGTCTATTAGGGGTCAGTCTGATAAGTTTTTTATCCAGGCTTCTGTGTTATTCTTGTGTAAGTTTGTCTAATTTTTTCTGCAAGTCTAGTTTTTTTGTGTTCTGTGTTTGCCAATGTCCAATACCTATGGTTTGTTGTACTGTGTCTGTCCATTCATGGCTTGCCATGTTAGTGACTGAAGTTTTTTTGGTGCGAAATTTCCTGCTTGTATTTACAGAATCAGTTGTGGGCATTGTTAAATCATTTCTCTAAGCATTCTACAGCCGTTTGGTTCTGCGTTTTTTTGGCAAGTGGGAAGTTTGTATTTAATTCATTTCGGTAGTACCTGTTTCCTTAGGCATTCATGCGGAAGTACAGCTGTTCATGGGTGGCGCTCTGTCGGATGGCTTTGGTTTCCCATCTTCCAGCTAGTTTTAGCGTGTTGCACCCATGGTTAGTGAGTTTTGAAAAGATTTGTAGCTCAGGTTGAGGTTCTGGATGTGAGTTTGCTCACTGAGATGGAGGGTTTGGTTTCAGATGTTTCGTCACCATACTGGGTAACATTATCAGTGAGCCTCTGGTGAAGCTCTGGCGTTATGTTCCAGCGTAAACATTGAGGTGTTGCAACGTGTCAACACGAAGAGCACAAAGTCATGTTTATACAACAGAGATTTGGTGGCACTGATGTGTCAAGCACAACACACGAATAGTTTCTCAAAGTTAGGACAAGGAAAAGATCCGAAAAGAGGTATAAAATAGGGGGTGCCGATTTGCTTCACTGAATGCACACTGGCTCTTTTGAAGTGTAATCCAGTTAGTCCCAGTCCTCGGTCTTTACTATTATCCCTGTAAGTATCCTTCAAATATCTATCCAATTTCCTTTTGAAAACTACTACTGAATCTGTTGACACTATCCTATGTGGCTTCAAATCCTTCCCACTCGTGTAAAAATTATTTTCCTAATTTTCCCTAGTCTTTTTCCCAGTCACCATAAATCTGTGCCCCTGGTTATCGATCCTTTAGCCTTTGAAACAGTTACTCTTATTTATTCTACTGTAGATGTACAGCTACTCATTAAGGAAGCAAAACCCCTTTATATTGATGAATATGGTTGTGCTCAGGTAAGGGCCAGACAAGGCAATGTATGTTCACTCAATGGCATCCCGCATATGCATACATGTTATATGAGAACAGACTCATCTGATACTCACACCTCCTAACTGTCTCTGACAAAAGGGAATGAGATAAATGAGGCTAGATGTACAATGAAATACATGAGGGGTGTCCTTCCATCACATAGTGTGATGTAAACCAAGTAGTATTGTTTACATTTCCAGAAGCGTGTTTTCAAGACATTAAACTACATGAGATTAAGGCAGGGCAATGCCTGCAGTGTGGTCTTCCAAAATGGCAACACTGGATTCAAATCAGTGCTGCAACTGATTTGCATTATTATTTTGCTGCTCTGCATGCCACCAGCCTGCTGAGTATGCCTGGGGAGGCACGGTAGCTCAGTCGTAAGCACGGCTGACTCACATCGCCATGGTCCTGGGCTCGATTCCAGCCTCAGGCAATTGTCGGTTTGGAGTTTGCACATTGTCCCCCATGGGTTTCCTGCCACAATCCAAAAGATATGCAGGTTAGGTGAATTGGCTGTGGGAAATTACCCGTGGGGCTCAGGGATGTGTAGGTTAGGTGCAGTAGTCAGAGGTAAAAATGTCGGGGAATGGATCTGGGTGGGTTAATCTTTAGAGGGTTGGCATGGACATGTTGGGTCGAAGGGCTTGTTTTCCCACTGTAGGGATTCTATTCTATTACACACCCTTTGTTAACAAGATCTCCTGTGTACTTTCCATTGAAAATGTATACACATGCCTCAGACCCCATTTTCACGTTTTGGTTGGCTGTAGAACACCTAAAAAATGTCTGCTAAACTACATAACTTAAGCTCTCAGTCTTTTGCATCAGAAATTAGCTATGTATCTAGTTTGCCTTCTCAGGTAGAACATTCCTGAATTCTTTCAAAAACAAACTGGGATCTCACTTTGTTTTCTTATATCCAATTTTCATACCGTGGTAACGAATAATAACAAAGTATCTCGGAATTTATCTCTGCAGTTTCTGGAACTTTGCTGAGAATAAACTGGTCACCATATTTCATTAAATCATAGAATCCATACTGTGTAAAAAGCGGCCATTCAGCCCATCAAGTAAGCACCAACACTCCAAACAGCACCCCACCCAGACCGTCACTCTATCCCATAACCTTGCATTTACCACAGCTAATCCACCTAGCTTGCACATTCCTGAACACAATGGGGCAATTTAGCATGGCTAATCCACCTAACCTGCACATCTTTGGAACGTGGGAGGAAATGGCAGCACCCAGCAGAAACCCACACTGACATAGGGAGAACATGCAAACTCTACACTGTCACCCAAGGCTGGAATTGAATCTGGGTCCCTGGCACTGTGAGACAGCAGTGTGAACCATTGTGCCACCATGATACCTTCACTTTGTTACAGAGATTCCACTTCAAAGGTTCGCCACTGACTCTTTAATTTATGTACATAAGAATTAGGAGCACAAATAGGCAACTTAGCCCTTCCAGCCTGTCCCACCAGTTAATATAGTCATGGTTGATCTCATCTCAGTTCAATTCCATTTTCCTGCACACGACTCTTAATCCATGACAAATTAAAAATCTATCTCCTCCTTAAACTTATGCAGTGTTCTGGGGAAGTACTGCCCTCTGGAGCAGCGAATTCCACAGATTGAAGACCCTTTCAGTTAATTAATTACTCATCTGTGCTTTAAATCTGCTATCCTTTCACCAAAAACTATGACATCTCATTCTGGACTGTCCCACAGAGAGAATCATCTGCTCTCTGTCTACTTTGTCAATCCCCTTTAGCATCTTGTAGATCTGAATTAGATCTGCTCTCATCTTTCTAAACTTGGATAAGTCTAGGCCGAAACTGCTCAATCTCTCCTCATAAGGTGAGCCTTTCATCTTTGAATTAAATCAGTGCACCTTCTCTGAACAGCTTAAAATGCAATTATATCCTTCCTCAAAGGGACCAAATTGTAAACAGTACTCCATGTACCTTTCGATATCTGATTTAACACTATAAATTAATTTAATGATTATTTTATTAGCTTTACAATAAGAATTAGACCTAGCAGATCTTTAATACAACATCTCAAATTCTGCACAAACTTTCCAAATTTACTTAAATCCACATTTACCAACAGAATGAGCATCATTCATTAAAGATCCTGGGATAAATATTTAAAAAAGGAAAAGGCAGGTCAAAATTATCTTGACCCATATTTTTCACTCAGTCAACACATCTGAAAAATAGATTATTCAATTTCTTGCTGTATGGGATGTCTTGTTATGCACAAACTAGCTTGAACATTTGCTCACTTACCAACAGTACAACTCACTGCAAGGGACAATTTAATACATTATGTGAAATTCCTTTTTACTTGATCACTGACTTAGCATGGAACTGCAACTATTTAAAATCCATGAAGTAAATTTCTATGCTTAAACAGTGAGATAGAAGTTCCGTGTCATAACCTCTTTTGGCAGCCCAATAGAACAGAAGCTGTTTTCACCACTTTTTTTGCCCAAAATCAGTTCTAAAGTATATTTTGTACTACTTTCCCTTCCCTGCAAGTGGTCTACCAAATTGAGAGTGAGCCATAAATTATAATACTCAAATTATAATAAGAGCCAGTGACACCAGTTTCTTGGTTAATCTTTGCAAAGTGCTAAAGTCGAGTTAGACTGAAAATCATAACATTGCTTCCAAAACCATCTGGAACCTGAAAAGTGCAGACAGTCAGGTTGTAAGTTTGCTCACCGGGCTGGTAGATGTGTTCTCAAACATTTTGTCACCATGCTAGGTAACATTAGTGAGCCTCCAATGAAGCACTGGTATTCTGTCCCACTTGGTATTTATGTGTCTCTGCTGTGTTGTGGTAGGTGATATCACTTCTGGTTCTTTTTCTGAGAGGTTGGTAAATGAGATCCAAATCGATAGGTTTGTTAATGGAATTCTGATTTGAATGCCAGGCCTTTAGGAATTCCCGTGCGTGTCTTTGTTTAGCCTGTCCCAGGATGGATGTATTGTCCCAGTCAAACTGGTGTCCCTCTTCCTCAGTGTGTATGGATACTAGTGATGGTTGGTGCTCATGTATCCTGGTGGCTAGTTTCCTGCCTGTCTGTCTAATGTAATGTTTGTTGCAGTCCTTGCAGGGTATTTTGTATGTGACATTTGTTCTACTGGTTGTTGGTATGGGGTCCTTTAAATTCATCAGGGGCTGTTTCAGTGTGGTGGTAGGTTGTAGACTATCATGATGCCTATGGGCCAGACTAGTCTGGTCGTCATCTTTGAAATGTCTTTAATGTATGGCAGGATGGCTAGAGTTTCTGGGCGTGTTGCGTCTTCTTGTTTAGGTTTGTGTAGGAATCGGCCAACTGCACATATTGGGTACCCATTGTTCCCGAATACATTGTACAGATGTTTTTCCTTGCTGCTCGTAGTTCCTGGGTACTGCAGCGTGTTTGTTTAAATGATGTCCTGATGCAGCTCAGTTTGTGGGTGTTGGGATGATTGCTCCGGTAGTTGAGTATTTGGTCAGTGTGTGTGGCTTTCCTGAAAACGCTGGTCTGCAGCTCTCCATTGGCTTTTCGTTCTACAGTGACATCTAGGAAGGGGACTCTCTTCCTCTTTGGTGAACTTTATACCAGTATTGTTCACATTTGTGGGTTTGTTCTAATTTGTTGCGTTTCATGATGACAAAGGTGTCATCCACATAGCAGACCCAAAGCTTGGGCTGGATCATGGGAAGGGCTGTTCACCCTAAACTCTGCATAACTGCATCTGCTAAGAGTCATGATATTGGGATCCCATTGATTTGTTTGTAGGTCTTGTCATCAAAGTTGAAGTGGGTCACGTTACTGTCAGGATAAACCCTCCTGCTAAATTTAAAACCAGCAACACAGGTGCAGTAATTTATCCCGTGCAGTAATCTGTGAAAATTTGAATGGCCAAGAACTATGTAAATTTACAACTTTATTCCTTAAAGTATAACATAGAATAATTGACTAACAACTATTCACAAATCCGTACTCGAACCTATCTTTTACGTTCCCTTCTATAATACTAGCCCGATAAAACTCCCAATTAAAATTTGCAAAACAACACTTCTTATCTCAAAGCAAGGCAGCTTTTGGTTCTTCTATTTGGATCTTCCTGTGTCTTCTTTTCTTCTTAGGGATTTCTGCTTCACAAGTTAGATTGAAAAGGTAGTTCTCCTCCAAATGTTCAATTTTTCCTTGGTCCTGTACCTCAGAACATCGGATTATGTTACTGGCGTTTAAGATTGTCAATATACTCAATTCAAACTTGATTGGAAATTGGTACTTTTCGGGATATAATTTAAACTGATTGGCCTAATTCAAATTATTTTTTATCATTTCCAGGCAACCAGCTACCCCAATAGGTGGAGAAGATTTGGTGGGCGGCATGGTGGCACAGTGGTTAGCACTGCTGCCTCACAGCGCCAGAGACCCGGGTTCAATTCCCGCTGTGTGGAGTTTGCACGTTCTCCCAGTGTCTGCGTGGGTTTTCTCCGGGTGCTCTGGTTTCCTCCCACAGTCCAAAGATGTGCAGGTCAGGTGAATTGGCCATGCTAAATTGTCCGTAGTGTCAGATAAGGGGTAAATGTAGGGGAATGGGTGGGTTGCGCTTCAGCGGGGCGGTATGGACTTATTGGGCCGAAGGGCCTGTTTCCATACTGTACGTAATCTAATCTAATCTAATTTAAGACTTGGTGCTGTCACTGCTAGCTTTTAACTCTCTTAAAAGGTATAGGTGCTACTGTCTGACTGATGGCGTGCTGGATTTCTTCTTAAGTCTTTCAGGGTGGATTCTAGTGCTGCTAGGAAGTCCTTTTTGTCTGCGTCCCTGTGGTTGAAGTAAATTCATCCCTCATACTAGAACAGTCTGTGTGTGAGTCTCCATGTCTGAGTGTGGTCGATACGACAAGTTCTTTATCCAAGTCTCTGAATTGTCTGTGTTGCTGCTATGCGTGAGCTCGGTCAGTTTTTCCTGTAGGGCTAGTCTTTCTTTGTCTTGGTCCACTGTTGTTTAATGTTCAGGGCTTGTTCTACCGTACTTGGTCATGGTCAGTCGCGTTCGTGTACACAGGTTTTTGGCGCGAAATTTCTCGTTCGTATTTGTGAACCGCAACAAATTAGAAGAAAGCCACAAATGTATAAACAATATCCTTACTAGTATAAAGTTAACCAAAGAGGAGGAGAACAAGACTCCCCTTCCTTGATGTAACAGTAGAACAAAAAGCCTATGGAGAAATGCAGACCAGCGTCCATAGGAAAGCCACACACTGACCAAATACTCAACTACAGGAGCAAATCATCCCAACACCCACAAATTGAGCTGCATCAGGGCATTATTTAAACGAACCATAACACCCTGCAGCTCCCAGGAACTATGAGCAGCCGAGGAAAAACACCTATATAACGTATTTGGGAACGGGTACCCGAAATGCGCAGTCTGCCGATTCCTACGCAACAGACCTAAACAAGACGACAACATGCCCAGAGATTCTAGCCACCATGCCATACATGAAAGACATTTCAAAGATGACGACCAAACCACTCTGGCCCATAGGCATCATGGTAGTCCACAAACCTATCACCACACTGCAACAGCTCCTGATGAATTTAAAGGATCCTATACCAAAAACCAGCAGGACAAACATCATATACAAAATACCCTGCAAGGACTGCAACAAACATTACATTGGACAGACAGGCAGGAAACTAGCCACCAGGATACATGAGCACCAACCATCACTAGTATCCATACACACAGATGAAGAGAGACACCAGTTTGACTGGGACAATACATCCATCCTGGGACAGGCTAAACAAAGACAAAGACACGCACAGGAATTCCTAAAGACCTGGCATTCAAACCGGAACTCCATTAACAAACCTATCGATTTGGATCTCATTTACCAACCTCTCAGAAAAAGAACCAGAAGTGATGTCACCTACCACAACACAGCAAAGACACATAAATACCAAGCAGGACAGGACATGAGCACTTCATCAGAGGCTCACTGATGATGTTACCTCGCATGGTGACAAAACATCTCAGAACAATTCTACCAGCTCAGCAAGCAAACTTACAACCTGATCTACAAATCTTCTCTAAACTCAGTGCAGAGACCTGCAAAGGCAATTTTTGCAGTTGGGAAATCTTTTTGCAGTGGTTATTTTGGCATCCTCCCTACACACACACCTGGATTTGCTTCTCAGTGCTTCTGATGAGACACCACTGGGAAATTTTCACCCTTCACACTCTCACAGTCAGAGCTTCTCAACAAGTATGCCATTAAATTTGCTAATATCTCTATGTGCCATTATGATGACAAACAAAGAAAAGCTGTACAGGATAGAGCAAAAATGTGTCAGGGAGCACTGAAGGGATGATGGACCTCACTAAATATTTTACCTATTCACAGACTATATAAACACGATCATATAAAGAGCCTTACCAAAGAGATACTGTTATAAAATATGTACTTCAAAGTGACAATTACTATGAGGTGCTACAATCACAATCGTGTCTGTACTACTTTGTTAGTGGCCATTATATAGTGCTGACTGTACTTAATTCTTATGACACAAGATGTAAGCAGCCACAAATCAATTCCTATCATCAGTCAAGGTGGATATTACAAGAGAAGTACAGAATTGATAGAGTTTGGCATAGAACAATAGAATGTCACAACACACAAGGGGAACATTCAGTTCATTCCTATGCTCGCTCTGTGAACAAGTTATCCAACTTCCACCCTTAGTTCTTCCTCATAACCATGGAAATTACTAAATTTCTCTTTGAAAGTTATTATTGAATCTGTGATTGAATTTCAGGCAGTGCATTCTGGGTCACACCTTACTGCATGTTTCCTCCTCATGCTGCCTCTAGGTTTCTTGCTAATTACTTTCATCTCATGTTCTCTGGTAATTGACACTTCTGGGAACAATTTTTCCTTATTTACTCCATCAAACGTCTTCACGAGTTGAATCAAATCTGCCTGAAAAACTCTGTATCCCAAGGAGAATAATTCTAGTTCATTTAGTCTCTCTACATAACTCAACATCTCATCCCTGGTAACAGTCTCATTGTATTTTAGGAAGCATTTTGTTATAGCAGTTGTGGCCCAGTTGAGTCAGAAAATTGCAAGTTCAAGGCCTATTACATTACAGCAGTGACTATACTTCAAAATAAAACACAGAACTGTGGATGCTGGAAATCTGAAACAAAAAGAATTTGCTGAAGAAATTCTGCAGGGTTGGCAGCATCTATGGACAGAAAACAAAGTTAACATTGAGTTCTGTGATCATTCTTCAGAACTTGAAATGCTGAAACTCTGTTTTCTCGGAGTTACTCTAGCAATCTGTTTTTGCTGGCTTCAAAAGTACTCCACCGGCTGTGAAGTGCTTTCATGCATCCTGAAGTCACCTAATACATGACAGAAATGGGCATTTTTCTCATTAAAATGCATGCCTAGAATTGACAAGATAGTCTGGCAGGGACCTACTCAGTAGGTTTGGCATAATTTCAGGACCATAGTTAGCTCAATAGACAATTATTACAAATTGAGAATTATTATGAGGGTACAGTGTCTAATCCCAGTTCAGGTTGAGGTATCCTTGAAACTTACCATTTCCTTATACCCCCATGGTAAAATCACAACATAAACCACAGTACAACCACCCTCAAGTAATTGTCTCCTTGCTGTGCCCAAGTAATATTATGGCATAAATCAAGGTTCAGGAACCCTCAAATAACTGAAAAAATTACCTGGAAAAGCAGCATAATTTCCTTGCTTTGTAATCTATGCCTCTAGTTATAAAACCTTTTTTAAACAGCCAACAAAAATTTGTGAAGTTTCACTCAAGATCTCTGTCCATGCACTCCTTTTAATCTGTACTAATTAGCTTCTACTGTATTACACCATAGCAGCAGTGATATTGGACATCTTAATGATGTTCCTGATATCTTTAAGATCTGAGATCACCTGCCATTATTTCAATTACTGAACATGTGGGTTGCGTGACAACATGAAGATCCTACACATTTACGCATTATGCTTGAAATTATCATTGATTTCCAACCATCACAGTCCAGCTTCTCAAATTTTTCAATTAAGTCAATTTCAGGGGGTAGCTAGGGGTCTTAAACTTAAAGTTTGAAAAGAGGCAGGTTGCCATCTTTAATAGAATGCCTTCAATAGAACTGTCATCAGTAGGGAAAAAGGGGATAATGTAATTCCTTAAAAATGTCTGGAGTACCTCTGTCGTACATCACATATATTTGTAACCCATCATGTCCTTCAAAATCTTGCTTTGCATAAAGGTTGCATTTGGAACATTTTTGGCTAAGCAACAATAGCTGCTTGAAAGCAAAACTACATGGAGAAAAACACCATCACAACTTTCAATTTAAAAAATGCATTTAGAAATACCAGCTGGGCATTAAATTTTAACTTCTCCAGAGCCTGAGATTTCCTAGCCATTAAAGTGAATAGGCAGTAAACTTCAGAGTTGGTGAATGTAGAGGTGGAAAACTCCAACCTCCATCTCCAGAATATCGGTGTTGAAAACATGTTTAGATATATACAGTAGAATCGGAATTTGAATCACAAACTCAGCAATAAAATCCATCAATTTTGAAGACCTATGATTGCCAGTTTGGCATTATTTACCTTTTCAGCAAACTTTGGATCGCCTGACACCTCACTCAGGTGCACGAACTCTAGGTGTAAAGTGCCAAACTCTGCCAGAATGCTACTTCCTCCTGAGGCCCAGCCCCAGTTCCGACCAACTCCACTGTAAAACATATATACCAGAGTTTCAACGTCACCATTTAGGAAGAAGTTGTGATTCAACTTGTGCCAGCACAAAACATTAGCAATAGGCACCCACCTGAACAAATCTACCAGATCACAACATTCAGATTCTTGAACAGAATCTGAGTGGTGGGCTTGTGGAATTCATTGCCGCAGAGTGCAGTGGAGGCTGGGACGCTAAATGTCTTCAAGGCAGAAATTGATAAATTCTTGATGTCACAAGGAATTAAGGGCTACGGGGAGAATGCGGGTAAGTGGAGTTGAAATGCCCATCAGCCATGATTGAATGGCGGAGTGGACTCGATGGGCCGAATGGCCTTACTTCCGCTCCTATGTCTTATGGTCTTAAGTCAGTTAAAAACAAGTAACTTTATTTTCAATGGGGTTATTGATCTTTCTTCTTTGCTAGCAGGATCACAAACACCACAAGCAGCACTTGCATAGACAGCAACCAGAACAAGAATTAGCAAAGGGCGGCACGGTGGCTCAGTGGTTAGCACTGCTGCCTCACAGCACCAGGGTCCCAGGTTCGATTCCAGCCTCAGGCGACTGTCTGAGTGGAGTTTGCACATTCTCCCAGTGTCTGCGTGGGTTTCCTCCGAGTGCTCCGGTTTCCTCCCACAGTCCAAAGATGTGCAGGTCAGGTGAATTGGCCATGCTAAATTGCCCATAGTGTTAGGTGCATTAGTCGGAGGGAAATGGGTCTGGGTGGGTTACTCTTCAGAGGGTCGGTGTGGATTGGTTGGGTCGAAGGGCCTGTTTCCACACTGTAGGGAATCTAATCTTTAAATTTAAAAATTCTAGAAGCACAATAAAACATTAACTATATTAGAGATGTTAATGTTCTCTAATATAAAGAGCTATATATAAAGAGAATGAAAGACTTATATTATGATCCCAGCTGATGATAATTTTGGAAAAATCAGATCCCAGAATGAAACCTGGCTTGATAGACTAAGTCAATCATGGTGGTCAGTCACTGATCAAATTCACAAGGGACTGCCAATGAACTTTTAACATGACAATATCAAAGCTTATTACACACAAAAGGAAAAATCTACTTTACTCTATACAAGAACTATTTCAAATACTTTTGTGACAAATATCAGAAATAAATATTCACCCATTTAACCCTCAACAAACTTACAGATTCTCAAACCTCAGAGAAAGGTCACTGTGTGTCTAGTTTAAAGTTACTCACTCTGCTGACTTGGCTGTATCTGTTTATTGAAGCTTTCTTCTTATTGCAGTCTAAGTACTTTTGTATTTAATTTGTTCATAAAGGTGTGGGCCAGTATTTATTAATCCTACCTAATTATACCGGAAAAGATGAAACTGCTGTAGTCCTTCTGATAAAAAGACACCCAGTGCTATTTGGAAAAAATTCCAAGAATTTGGCTTAGCAAATTTGAAGGAATGGTGACACAGTGCCAAGTCAGGATATTGAGAGACATGGAGCACGACTTGCAGGAAATGATGTTCCTGTTCATCTACTGCTCTTGCCCTTTCAGCTGGTAGAAATCAAGGGTTTGGAAGGTGCTGCCTAAAGAGTTTGGTGAATTGCTGTAGTGCAGCTTATAGATGGTACATCCGTTGCATCTCTGTGTAGATAGTGAATATTGAAGATAGTGAATCATATGGATTGCTTTGACCTAAATGATGTTGAGCTTCTTGAGTGTTGCTGAAGGTTGCTAGACAAGTCCAGAGTATTCCATCACACTCCTAACCTGTGCTTTGTAGATGGACTGGCATTAGGGAGACAAGAGGTGAGTCTTCCATGGTTAAAAATAAAGTTTAAAAAAAGCATCCAAATTAAGGAAACGCTGAGTGGAATCAGATTACTGGTCAGAATATAAAGAACCACAGAGCATGACCAAAATGTTACTGAGGACACACACTATAATATAAGAGGAAGCTAGCTTGAAATGTAAAAACAGATAGCAAGAGCTTCTATATATGTAGCTAAAAAGGAAGAAGAAGTAAAATTAGGGTTGTTCCTCCACAGAGTAAAAATTATGTGTTAATGGTAGGTAATAAGGAAATGGCAGATGTAACCAAGAAATATTTTGATCCTGTCTTTGCTAGAGAATGCAAAAGCAATCCCAGCAACACCTGTACATTTGGTATGAATGGTCGGAATGTAATGCAATAGGCCCACTTATTTCTTTTGCTTGAATAGTAGCAAGTGATGTGTCATCAACCAATTCTACTTTTACTATTAGTTTCAAAATATAAATGTTAAGAAGTCTTTACAGGCTGATGCAATGGTGTTACTTATTATTCTGATATGTACAATTCACCTAACAATTAAAACTAATTAGAACATCTTACCTACGGAGGTTTATTAAGGCCCAGGGGATGCCTGTTGGGGTGTTAAATGCCGGTAATAGCTTCTCTCCCAATTCAATTGCTTTCATCTTGAATAACTGCAACGTAGAGAACACAATAACGCATACTGAAAACAATATATGCTGGAGATCACAGTGAGTAAGGTAACATCAATGCAGAGACAGCAAACTAATGTTTCAAGTCAAGGTGATTCCTCATCAGAGCTGAAGTGCAGTGTGGAGGGGCCAACACTTATGACATACTTGAGTGGTGTGGTTGGAGTATAGAGTGCTGAGGGAGAAAAGATGTTGATGGTTCAGGCTGGGATCAGAATGCAAGATTAGCAGAACCATGGTGTGTCTAACTGCCAGACTTGAAAGGATAGACAGTCCCTCTGGGGTGGAGGGTGGGGGAAAGAGAAGAGAGAGAGAGAGAACACGGTGACAGAGAATGTGACAAGTAAAGCTAAAAGGGAAGGAATGGGAATTGGTTCACAATTTGAAGATGTTGAACTCAACATTAAGTCCAGAAGGCTGTAAGCTGTTAGTCTGAAGATGACTTGTTGTTCTTCCTGTTTGCGCTGTGATTCACTGGAACATTACAGCATGCCAAGGACAGATAAATAGGTATGCAAGCTGGACGCTATGTTAAAATGACTGGCTATGGGAAGGTCAGGGTCCTGCTTGTGCACAGATCACAGGTGTTCTGCAAAGTGGTCACTCAGTCTGTGTTTGGTTTCTCCAATGTAGAGTAGGCCACATTGGGTGTAGCAAATTCAATACACAAGATTGCAGGAGGTACAGGTGAAATGCTGCTTCAACTGAAAAGACTTTTTAGGCCCTTGGATGGCGAGTGCATCAAGGTGGTGAAGGGGCAGGTGTTGCACCTTCTGCAGTTACATGGGAAAGTGCCATGGAAAGGGGGTTGGTGTTGGTGGTTGATGAATGGACTAAGATGCCCCGAAGGGAATGATCCCTGCTAAATTCAGGCAGGGGGAATAAGAGGAAGATGCATTTGATGGTGGCGTTCTGCTGGAGTTGGCTGAAATGGGAGAAAATGATCCTTTGAATGTGAAGGTGAGTGGGATGAAAAGGGAGGACAAAAGGGACCAGATAATGCTGTTGTGGATGATAGGAAGGGACAAGGGCAGAAGCACAGATGGTAGTCAGATGTGGTTGAGTGTCCTGTAAACCACAATGGGCAGAAAACCACAGTTATGAAATGAGGAAGCTATGTCAGCAGCACTGTTTTGGAAGGTGGCATCATCTGAACAGACGTGATGTAGGCGAAGGAACTGGGAGAATGGGATGGAGTCCTTCCAGAACATGGGATGTGAAGAGCTGTATGAAGGCAGCTACAAAGCCATTAACTCTTGAAAATAATAAGGCTTCTTTTTGCAGATTTGAAGTGCGCTAATCTAATAGTTGCACCAAATAACCCATTCAAACTCACTTTTGTGCAATAGCAATCCATTGACAATTGACACTTCTTCTCATTTCTAGACATTTAATTTATGCTACTTGTTCTTTCACCATTTTGCCTGCGGAAATGAAGGCAAGATGAAGCGAACATCCAAATACATCATGGATGCTGTGGGTAAAGATACAAGCCTCTGAATCTTCATCTGGTGACAGTGACATGCATAATGCTATAAATAACGTGCAGAACGGTGATATTCCAGATACACTAGTACCAGTTAGGTCTAGATAACTGGCCATAGATACAACATTTAGGGAGAGGGAGCGAGAGGGAGCGCGAGGGAGCGCGAGAGGGCGAGCGCGAGAGGGGGAGCGAGCGAGCAAGCGAGAAGCTTCTCCAGAGTTGGTTATGGTTATGGAATTTGCTTCCAATGGCTCGTGGCTGAGGCAGAAACAATTCAACATTAGATAGACAGGAAGCGTTTACAAAAGGATAATAAGATATGGAAGGGCATTACATTTGAATAGAATTATTTGAGAATGAATCATAACATGAACTGTTTGGTGGAACTGCCTTGACAGTGGCAGATCTCATTAACTAATCCCGGAGCCTGTTTACAGGGTTTTTTGCCTGCGTTAATGAATTAAGCCATTAAACCTGCACCAATTTCATAGTTACATATCTTTCCTTGCACAATTTATGTTAACAAAATTCTTTCCCAAGATGCTGCATTTATCGGAATCAAGAAATGTGATGTCTCACCTCATCGCCCGTTAGGTAATATGCTGACAGCAGCCCGCCAACAAAACGTATGGTTACCTCAAAGACAGACACTTCTCCATTCTGAAAGGTGCAAAAATGTGCAAAAGTTTATAGTATACAATAAATACATGAGCCAGGAGTCCCAGATTCAAGTCCCACCTGTTCCTGAGGCTGTAAATAACATCTAATTGGAAAATATCTATAATAAATAAATACATCCTACATAATGTCTCAAACTGCTTCTACTGATCCTCTATATTCAACAACTGGGTGATATCTTCTAGGTCTCTCATACGATGTCTGAAGTAGTATCAAGATACCTGCACAGGCTCTTAGAAGGAAGATGTGCCGTATTTTCTGCCTGAGCACTTAAGAAAATCAGGCTTCTGGGAGCTGAGACCACTCCAAACAGCAGCAATCTATGCTCAGCAGTACCACAGGCTAAAGACTGTGGTTACTGCCAGAAACAATACTGGGAACCAACATCTCAATCCAAATCTAAAGTGATTTCTGTGCTTGTGTGTATATTGGGGGTGGAGGGTAACAGAGGTTGTTGGGAGAAGACTGCAGTGGAATTGGGGGCATGAATGAGAGTTTGCTTTGGTTTTCAACACTTACTCTATGTGCGTATCCTTAATTAGGAACTGAGTGCCTTTATACACACCTCCCCAAACCACGACAGACAGACAGACAGACACACACACTCCCAACCCCCCACCCCAGACACACACACACAGACAGACAGACAAAGATCCACATGCACACATATATGTTGTGGGGTGAATTTGTACTTGCAGAGTTACATTATACTTTGCTCAAACACTGCATGGATTCATGGAAAACTCTGTTTTCTCACTTTTTAGAATAGAATCGATCTAAACATCATGGCATAGACAGAGAATACCTTCAACATATTGTCTAGCTAACGCCTATTGTTACAGCTAACTTGAGAATGCAACTTTTAAAAAAGGTTTTGTGATTTACACATGAAAGAAGTGAAACTATCATGGTATTCGAACAGATGAAAGGCTCAACAGACAATCAAGGTATTTTTCAATGTATAATTTCAGTTACTGTAAATTTTTGCTATAAATTCTGTGCCTTAGAATTGTGTCCTCCACTGTCACCTGAAGAAGCGTGCTCCGAAAGCTACTGTGCTTCCAATTAACCTGTTGGATTATAAACTGGTGTTGTGTGATTTTTAAATATTTTCACAATTTGCAAAAGCTACCAAGTAAACATTCTCTAGGAATACATAGAAACATAGAAAATAAAAGCAGGAGTAAACCATTCAGCCCTTCAAGCCTGCTCCACCATTCAACATGATCATGGATGATCATCCAACTCAGCACCCTGTTCCTACCTATCCTCCCTGTTTTAGCCTCAACTGTTTTCCATAAGCTCACCACTCTCTGGGTGAAGAAATTTCTCTTTGTCTCAGTCCTACATGGATTACTTCATACCCTTAGACTGAGACACATCACTCCTGTGTTTACCCTGTTAGAATTTTATAGATTTCTATGAGATATAACTACCAACGCCAACACACTCCCCATTCTTTTAAACTCCAGTAAACATAGCCCTAACTGAACCAGTCTCTTTTCATATGTCAGTTTTGCCAGGAATACTCAGATATGGACATCAAACTGCATGAAGGCCTTGTACAATTGCAGCCTGACATCCCTGCTCCTATATTCTAATCCTCTTGTTACAAAGGCCAACATACTATTTATTTTCTTGATCTGCATGCTTACTTTCAGTGACTGGTCGAGGACACCCAAGTCACATTGGCAATAGATTGGGAAAGGGGGAGATGCATTCAGAAAACAATCCTCCTTCCTGTTTTGTTTCAGCCAAAGTTGAAACTTTATTGCTGGAACAGCACAGCAGGTCAGGCAGCATCCAGGGAACAGGAGATTCGACGTTTCGGGCACAGGCCCTGAAGAGTCCTGAAGAAGGGCCTGTGCCCGAAACGTCGAATCTCCTGTTCCCTGGATGCTGCCTGACCTGCTGTGCTGTTCCAGCAATAAAGTTTCAACTTTGATCTCCAGCATCTGCAGACCTCACTTTCTCCTGATTCAGCCAAAGTAGATAACCTAACATTTATTCACATTATACTTCATCTGCCATGCATTTGTCTACTTTATGGTGTTAAAATCACACTGAGGTATCTCTGCATCCTCCTTAAAAATACCCTCCCAGCTTCGTGTCATCTGCAAATTTCGAAAAATTACATTTAGTTCCTTATCTAAACTTAATACCGTGAAAGCTGCATCTAAGCATCAATCCTTGTGGCATCACTTGGAAAATTACCCATTTATTCCTTGTCTTTGGAGACAGAGCAAGCTAACGTTTAGAGTCTAGATTACTCAGTGCTCTGAAGAAGAGTCATCTATACTCTAAGCGTTAGTTTGCTCTCTTTCTCTATGGATGCTGCCAGTTCCGCTGTGATCTCCAGCACTTTTTGTTTTCAGTTTTGGTCTTTGTTTTGTGTCTGGCAGACAGTTCCCTAGTATAGCTCCCCCAATGCCAAGCACACTAATTTTACATGCTAATCTTTTATATGGAATGTTCTTGGATGCATATGCCCTACCTAATATAAAAGTATTATAAATAAAATGTATGCTTCACTCGTTCTATTCGCATCAACCAGTTGGCCAACCCTGGCTTAAGATGTTATGCAGAATAGCAGCAGCAGACATACCTCCAACAAAGTCTTATGCTGGTAAAGCTACAAAGAGGATGAGATGCATGCTAGAGAAGCAACATATTTATAAACATACATAGCAAGAACTGGATCAGTATTACCCTGTTGTAAGCAACTGGAGACGGTGGACGATAATTTTGGTAACATTGGCAGCAACTGAGAACTACTTTCTGGCATTCAGAGCTCCTTAACTATTGTCACTAAATCCTTTATTATTTGATGCAGTCACATAGTAACCTTACTTTGTGTATTTGCATTTTTAGTACTTCCTTCTGTCAATAAGTAAAGACACAAATACGAAAGAGAATGGGCGGCACAGTGGCGCAGTGCTTAGCACTGCTGCCTCACAGAGACCCGGGTTCAATTCCCACTTCAGGCAACTGTCTGTGGAATTTGCACATTCTCTCAGTGTCTGCGTGGGTTTCCTCCGGGTGCTCCGGTTTCCTTCCACAGTTCAAAAATGTGCAATTTAGGTGAATTGACTATGCTAAATTGCCCATTGTGTTGGGTGAAAGGGTAAAATGTAGGGGAATGGGTCAGGGTGGGTTGCTCTTCGGAGGGTCAGTGCGGACTTGTTGGGCCGAAGGGCCTGTTTCCACACTGTAAGCAATCTAATCTAATATACATATATTGCTACATCTTTTAACTTTGAATTGATCATTTGAGTTAATTAATTATAAAAAATCTCAGTATACTGAGTTTCCAAAATGCAACCCACAAACAAAAACAAATTGGACCTGGTTACTTAAAATTATTTTTTTAACATTATATTCATTTTCCATGTATAATAATCACTGATAGGACTGCGAAGGAACAGGATCTGAAGAACACTAGATTCAATGAAATGCTTCTTCGAGTTCTGCTCCAACATTACACACGGAGCAATGGAACAGGTGATATTTGGAACAAAGTAATATAATCCTACATTAATATTAAATTTATATTAATTGCATAATAAAAAAAATACTGCCTTATAGTAGAAATTACTATGTTGGAATTTCTCACTGTTGAATGGACACTTGCTACTGCAAATTCCAAACTGTCTCATGTGTTCAAGAATGCTTACACCCTTGAAGAATCTGGCAATGAAAATCACACCATGGATGAATGTTCACTACTTTCGTGACATCATCTCAAATGGGAGAGGGTGTGGTAATTTGCAGAAAGCATCCCTTAGCCCATCTAATACAGACTTTTCTGTGTGAATTGCCTGCAATCATCGTGCCTCCAGGAAGGATATTTGGATCACTTGGTTTTCCAGGAGTGGCCTGGAATGTTTGGGGCTGACGACAATGATTTGGCTCCTGCTTCTCCCCTCTCTACAGGAATATTTCTTTAAAAGCATTCTGGAAAGTTCAGTTTGGTTCTTATTACAATTTAATGAGATGATCGAATTAGTCAGTAGGCGCATCATTTATACATTCAAGAATCAAACATCTTTCAAGCGTCTTTGGAGCTCAATATCTTTATCTCTGAATGTGGGCCAAGTTTTCCATCATGTCAGCATAGGAGCCAAATTCATGTTGGCTTTAAAACACTGCATTAAATGCATTAATCTTTTCTGGTCACTGTGTTTTATAAACATAACATTTGTGCACACTCAGTTCTAAGATCTATTGGTTGATATCAAATTAATATTTGCTTGAATTGTCTTTCCAAAGCATTTGCAATAATCTTGTTCCACTACTTCAAGGGCCTCTTTCAACCAGTACAACTCAAACTATGAGCTAATTCACCAATAAATAGGTTAATCTATTTGTAAAATGGAAGAGAAATGCTGGGAAATTAAAACAGAAGTTACTGATACAACAACTATGCTTGGCAATGGGTAATGTGAGGGCATAAAGAATTACAGTCTACATTATGCAAGCATGTATTGAAGATACCGGACATGAAAGTTTTGTGCCTTTTCTGCCCCTGATGGCAGAGTTGTCCAGGCCACACTGCCATCCAGCAATCCACTGAGGATACTGGTCTTAACATCTTGGTCCTCTGGGCCAGTTTTTTGTTTTTCGATATCTATGTTGCTAATCAGCTAAAATTTAAAAAATTGACTTTCCAATGTATGCACTGAATTCTTCATGAAAAGACAGATTATTTTCCACTGGAGATCCCAGGCATCCTCAATATCACATGGAAAGTCAAAAATTACCAACGAAGTGGCCCTTTCAGGGACGTACATGACAAGCATGCCAGCTTTAATCAAGAAAAGGTGGCTTTGTTGGCTTGGCACATGCACAGGACAGAAGAGTGCTGCTTCCTCAGTGAAATGGCATACATGGAGGTTGCCAATGCCAAGAAATCACCAAGGTGACAAAACCTCATATTCATGGATGCTGTCAAAAAAAGAGACATAAAAACGCTCAACATCAATAATGACTGGTGGGAAATTCTTGCTTCTGATCAATGCAAATGCTGATACAAGCTGTGCACAATAAAATATGGGCTCAGAAGGTCAAAAAGGGCTCCTTCTGAGAATTTCTTGGGGGTTACATTTTGAGTTTGGGGAATTTATTTTCAGTCTTATTAACTCTTAATAAATGGTACTGTCATGTCATGTCATATTACCTTATATTTGTGTTGAATTTCTTTTAAAATAGGGTTTTACTTTATCGGTAGATAAGACAGCACAATTGCAAAATGTTCCATATGTTGAGGCCCCACTGGAGATCTCATGAAACATGACTGAATCACATCCATCCTACTAAGAGAGTACCTGTCTATTATTCCTACTTTGTTTCTTGCTGCAGGCAATTTCCTAATTGTGTCAATAATGTGCCTTCAATTCCATGTAATTTAACTTTGGCTATTCATTTCTCATGAGGGATTTTGGCAAGTGCCTTCTGGAAATCCATAAAACCAAATCCACGGCCATTCACATGGCCATGGCTTTAATCACTATCAAAAAATGAATTGAAATTTGTCAGCTATGATCTACAAATCCCTTCTAATCAGGTGAAAATTCTCGGTGTTCAGTCACTATCTGTAATTATAGATTCCAATAAATTTCTGTGTTAAAAATGCGAAGAATGCACAATGTTGAATGGATTTGCAGCTATCTGGAATTTATTTCCTCCACACTAGTTTGCTGATTCAATATTTTAGAAGTGAAAGTGAACACCCATTAGGATCTTTAAAATTTACTCAACATTCACTTTCACATTGTACAACATGTTACTGATCAGAGATGTAACTATTTAATTATCTATTCAATTGTATTTGCACAGAATTTCCATTTTGCTCAACTCAAACATTTAAAACAGAGGTGTGCCTCAAAATTAGGCCACGAATATTTTGATCCCAAGAAACTTAAAACATTTTTTCCCCAGCTTAGACTGGCCAATATCCCACAGTGGATATCTCTAAAGTTCCAGTATCAATTCACAGGGACTAAATAGAGATGCCTGCAATATCTTTTAAACTAACTTCAATACAATTGATTGTTGCAACACGTTTTCCTTATCGAACCAGAAATTGCTAGAGACACTCAGCAAGTCCGGCAGAAAACATGAATAACATTGAGTTCTGAAGAAGGGTCAGTGGACTTGAGACGTTAACTCTATTTTGGCTCAATAAGATCCACCTGGCTCTGGTTCCAATCACTACATCCTTCCCTCCTTAAATCCTCTACAGTGATCTGGTCTCACCAGGTCCAGATAGGTTTCCATCCTGATCGTGTTCGCCCTTCCATTTCCCCCATTAGCACCAGCTGTTTTATTTTTGCTAGGACAGGATCTTCTTATGCCCAGAGTCAGATATTGTCAGCGGTGACTGGAAGTGTGTCCATAAAGTTTAAAAACCAGAATGGACTCTTCCAGAGGAAGTACCACTGGTGGAGTAGCCAGGGAGAGGCATCTCAAGGCATCCGCATTTGCCACTTGGCCTCCTGGAAGCATTCTAACTTGTACTTGTAAGCACTGAGAACAAGGGCCCATTGTTGCATTGAACCAGACGCTATAGGCGGCACAGCCTTCCGTCTTTACGTAGCCCTGGCAGGGGTTCGTGGCCCGATACCATGGCGTGTGTGCGTGTGCGCGCGTAGCACCAGCCATGGTCCAGTAAGCATGTGCTATCGGATATTCCTCTCTGACGAGGCAACACTACCTCGATACCAAACAGGAAGGTATCACATGTCGGCACCACCTCTTGCTTGCGATCATACTAGGCCAACTCCTCAGCTGGTGATAGCTGCTTTTTCACTTCCAGAAAAGCTACTTCTTGTCTACATGATCATTTCCAACACTGACACATTTTCAATAGCAGGTGTAAGGATGCCATGATGGAAGCCAGGTATGATTTTCCCATAACAATTAACCAACCAAAGGAAAGACCTGGCTCTGGAACAGATGTGGGAGCCTGGGCACTTTTGATTGCCTTCAGTTTATCTTCCAATGGGTGTAACTGGGTTTTGTTGACTCTGTAGCCCAAACAGATCACTTAGGTCACGTGGAACTCATTTCCCTTGTGTGGCATACACTTGCCTGCGAGAAACATTTAAGCACTATGTCCAAGTTTTCCAAGTGCTCTTTATAAGTCTTCTTGGTTATTAGCACATCATTTGGATAAATGGCACCCTGGGATTGCCCTCAAAAAATGTTCTCCATCATCTGCTGGAAAAGGGCACAGGCTGATGATATCCCAAATAGCAGTTTTGTACATTAATATAGGTATTAATGTGGTGTACTACTGGGCCTCATCTATTTGCAAGTGCAGGTATGCGGGACTCATGTCTAGCTTCTTGGAAAACAGCAAACCCCTGCAGTTTTGCACACAAGTCCTCTACGCAAGGGATTTATCCGGCTGCGAGAAGCAGTTTATCATTTGGTTAAAATCCCCACAAAGGAAAACTGAGACATCAGGCTTCACAATCAGTATGACCGGTGCTGCCCATTCTGCAAACTGCACTGGTTTGATGGACTACTTTTGCCCATAAGGCAAATGGCATTGGGCAGGCCTTCCAACATTTACTCTGTAGCCCTTCCTGAAAAATTTCACTTAGGCAGTCATTTACTAGTCAAAAAACGTTGAGCCAATCTAGGCGAATATTTCTCAACCAATTTCTCCCCCAGTAGTGAGCCTGAGCCTCTTAATACAAACAAACAGTGGTAACAGTGGCAGCTAACTATCTTACGAAGGAACAGCACTCCGAAAGCTTGTATTTCCAAATAAACCTGTTGGATTATAATCTGATGCTAAGATTTTTAACTTTGACCACCCGCGTCCAACACTGGCACTTCCACATCATTAATCTGCAAGGGTTTCTCTTTGTACGTTATCAGTGTGGCCAGGATCTTGTGCAAATTTAAGGGTTTTATCCAGAGCAAATCTTGTTAAAGACTGGTTCTGCAACCACTGATACAGCTGTGCCAATCCCAACTTCAAAGAGAAGTGGGTGGCCACTTAACCAGACATGAATTTTATATGGAAATGGTAAGGACTATAGATGCTGGAAGTCAGAGTCGATAAAAAGTGGAGCCGGAAAAGGAACAGCAGATGAGGCAGTATCAGAGGAGCAGGAAAGTCGACGTGTCGGATCGGGACCCTTCACCAGGGCTGGGGAGAAGGAAGGGAGCTGAGAAATAAATAGAGGATTCAGGCTGAGGATAGGTACATGGGATGGTGATAGGTAGATGCAGGTGGAGGGTTATTGTGATTGATCAGTGGGAAGGATAAAATGGATAGGCGATGGGCAGGTTAGGTCTGGTCAAGGAGGAGAATATTTTTATATGATTCTGAATGGAAAGTTGCTAAACAATTTGGTTGTTCCAACCCACGTGTAGGTAGACTTTCCAGGATGTGCACTCTTCCATCAATTCTCTTACCCAGGTCAAGCCTCACAGGACTCCTTTGCTGTCTCGGGTCCGCATACCAGCAGCACCGAAAATGGCTTGTTGGCCTGGATCCTGAAGAACTTTTTAGCCATTTAACTGAGGCTCAGCTTTGTCGTGGGGTTTTGCTGTGGGCCAACCTGGGGTCCCTCTGCTCAGGTTATGTCCTGCAAGAGACACTACAATTGCCTACATCCAAGTGATGCTCGAAAGCTCAGTGAGACAGGTGAGGGTGTCCACTTTAACTAGGGTGCCCTCTAGCTCCCATGCGACACTGGTCACATTTTCTAATGACAAAGCCAGTTGTAGTGCCTATTTGACCTCAAGTTGGGCTTCAGCTAGTAGTTGCTTTTGCATGGTTACCTTATTAATCCCAATCTCATCACCACTGAAAAATCTCCACAGAGGCTGGTATCAAGTCATTCTTTATTTACACATGGAGAGTGCTTGACACTGATCCAGCTTCCTCAGAGTCAGTTCTGAGTGAACAGAATCTCTGACATTCCTGTTTATACCTCCCAGCCAAAACTCCTTGATTGAACCACTAACAGCCCCAATCAGGGAATTCATTCTATGAGGTCCACCTGGCTACAGTAATTGCTACAGTATACTCACTAAAATCTATTCATCAGCATGTGGTTAAGAATACACTATAAGATGTGGGGCAGAGGTAGGCCATTTAGTCCATCGAATCTGTTCTGCCATTCAATTAAATCGCAGCTGATCGATCGTCTTCATTTCTACTTTGCCCCCAAACCCTTTATTCCCTTCCTGATTAAACATCTGTTGATGACAGTCTTGAATATACTTCCAAACATACATGCCCCTCCAAGTAAAAAAAAAAGAGGGAAAATATTCTACATAGGTCTTAAATAGGTGACCCCTTATTCTGAGATTATGCCCTCTGGTCCTAAACTGTCCCAGAGGGAAATAAAGTTTTGCATCTAAACTGTCAAGCCCACTAAGAGTCTTGCAACAGTAAACTCACCTCTTATCCTCAAAACCCTAACAAGTACAAATACAACCTACCCAACTTCTCCTCATAAGAAAATTCTTCCATGCCCGGGATCGACTTTGTGAATCTTCTCTGGACTGCCTTCAATGCCAGTATATCATTCTTTGGATGAGGACCAAAACTGTTCATAGGACTCCAGGTGTAATATAACTAGCTGCTGCATAGTTTTGGCAAGACTTCCTATTTTTATACTTCATTCCCTTTCAATGAAAGGACAACAGACCATTTGCCCTCCAAATCATCTACTGAAATTGGATGTTAGCTTTTTTGTGATTCATACACAAGATTCCCCAAATCCCTCTGAGCTGCAGCTTTCTGCCATTTAAGTAATGGTAATCTCTTTCATTCTTCCAAAATGCATAACATCACATTTTCCTACATTATATCCCATGTCAAGTTTCTGCCCATTCACTTAACCTGTCTATATCGTTCTGTAACTCTTTGTATCATTTGCAAGACTGCTTTCCCACCATTTTTGTGTCTTCTCCAATCTTGGAAATAGTGCATTCACTTTCCTCAGCTAGTCATGAATGTATATTGTAAATTACAGAACTGAATCCTATGGGTTTCCACTAGTTATCGGGTACCATCCTGAAAATGTCCTCTTTGCTCCAACTCTGTCTTTCATCAGTTGGCCAATCCCCTAGCCATGCTAATATACTAATATGATGAGTTCTTAACTTATTAGGAAGTCTTATGTGCAGTACCTTATTAACACCTTTTGGAAATCCAAACATTTACAACAACTGATTAGCTCAAATTAAAAGCAAATATTGTGGATGCTGAGAATCTGAAACAAACAGAAATTGCTGAAGAAACTCAGGTCTGGCAGCATCTGTGGAGTGAGAAACAGCTAATGTTTTGATTTTGATGTGATTCTCCCATGCTAATCTCTGTCTAAATCTTCTACAATTTTCAAAAACAAGATCATTGATCAATATCTCATTTTCTGCTTAGGCTCTTTACAGACTTTAGGACTCAATAATGAACTCTATAACTTCAGAATCTGACCCCATGACATGTGTCTCCCATTTTTCTTACATTTCCCCCTTGCACAGGTTTGTCTTGCTTACATTGCTCTCAGGCAAGAGGACTGTTTTCACTCTTTCACATCTTATTTTACACCCATTTTACAACCCTACCTTTCTTTCATGCCTATCAGCAACCTCTTTGACTTTCTGAGTGGGCTCCACATCATCTGTTCCCAGGCTCCACCTTAACCTCTTTCCAACCCTTTTCAGTTGAGGATGGATTATATCAGATTTAAAACATTAACTCTCCAAAGATGTTGCCAGATCTGAATTTATCTAATATTTTCTGTGTTTGTTACCCTTTATCTCTTCCACTTGTTACCTCAGAAGAATTACAATACATCTGTCAGGTATGATTGCCCCTTCATGAAGCCATGCCCACCCTGCCTAATTATATTTTATACTTCTAAATGCTCTGTTACATCCTTTATAATTTGCCAATGACAGATGTTAAGCTAAATGGCCAATTTGTTTCTTGTTTCCCTCCTTTTTTTTGAACAAGTGTGTTATATTGGCAATATTCCACCCCCCTGGAACTATTCCAGAATTAACGATTCTTGGAAAATTACTACCAGTGCATCTGAAAATGATTGCCAAAACATCATTTGTTATACAGAGTTGTTTGTACAACATGAAAACAGACCCTTCGGTCCAACTCGTCCATGCTGACCAGATATCCTAACCTAATCTGCTCCCCATTTGCCAGTATTTGTCCGATATCTATCTAAACCCTTCCTATTCATGCACCCATACAGATGCCTTTTAAATGTAACTGTACCAGCCTCCATCACTTCCTCTGACAGCTCATTCCACATACACACCACCTTTTGTGTGGAAAAGGTTGCCCCTTAGGTCCCTATTAAATTTTCACTTTCTCACCTTACACCTGTCCTGTGCCCTGTAGTTTTGTACTTCCCTACCCTCAGAAAACGACCTTGGCTATTCACCCTATTCATGCCCTCATTATTTTATAAACATCTATAAGTTCACCCTTCAGCCTCTGATGCTCCAGGGAAAATAACTCCAACCTATCCAGCGTCTCCCTATAAGCTCAAAGCTTCCAAACCCAGCAACATCCATGTACATCTCTTCTGAACCCTTTCAAGTTTAACAAAGAGACCAGAACTGAACGCAGTATTTCAAAACTGGTCTAACCAATGTTCTATACAACTGTAACATGACATCCCAACTCCAATACTCAATGCATTGACCAAGAAAGGCAAACTTAGCAAATGCTTTCTTTACTACCCCATCTACTTGCGATTCTACTTCAAGGAACTATGAACCTGCATCCCAAATTCTCTTTGTTCGGCAACACTCCCCAGAACCCTACCATTAAGTACATAAGTCTTGCTCTGATTTGCCTTACCAAAATGCAACACCTCACATTTATTTAAACTGAGCTCTTTCTGTCACTCCTCGGCCCATTGGATCATCTGATCATGTTCTGCAAGAACATCAGTTTTGATCCAAACAGGAACACAACAGACTAAATGTCAGAGGAAATCGGACAGTAGCTGTCCTCAATATCAAGATAGCATCTAACCAAAATTGACTAAAGGGACCTTAGCAAATCTAATGATCAATGGGATTTAAAGGGAAGTCAGTCCAGCATCTTGTGTCATATCTGATAAAGATGCTGAATAGGCTGAACCTATTTTTCCTGCATCATTGGAGGTTGAGGGGTGACCCTTATACAGGTTTATAAAATCATGAAGGGCATGGATAGGATAAATAGTCTTTTTCCCAAAATAGGAGAGTCCAAAACCAGAGAGCACAGGCTTAAGGTGAGCGGGGAAAGATTTAAAAGGGACCAAAGGGAGAAACGTTTTCATACAGATGGTGGTGCGTGTATGGAAAGAACTGCGAGAGGAAGTGGTGGAGGCTGGTATGATTATAATACTTAAAAATCATCTGGATTGGTATATGAATAGGAAGTGCTAGAGGGACATGGACCAAATACTTTGAAATGGGACTAAAGTTATTTTGGTTATCTCGTCAGTATGGATAAGTTGGACCGGGGTGGGGGGGTGCATGCTGTACATGTCTATGACTCTATGACAACAGTATAGCCATCAAAAGCCAATTAACATAGCCCAGGACATTACCACAGCATCATTAACCAACTTGCATAAATTACTATATCAACTAAATTTCTTTAATTATAATGTTAAGAATGGAGCATTCACTGATGATTCCTAATTGTTCAGATCAATTTTCAAGATGGTAAATGCATTAGTTATAATTTTCCAAAACTCGTTAGATTCTGGAAGGGTCACAGGGACTGGGAAAAAAAACTAAATTAACATCTGCATTCAAGAAAGAATAGAGAAAAGCAGCAAGAAAAATAGGCTGGCTACCAACACTCAGAAGGAAATCGCTACAATATACGAGTAAGGCGGTAAAAGCGGGATACTCAAAATTATAGCGTGACCTAGTAGAGTCAATATGGGTTTGCGGAAAAAAAATTGTGTTGAACAAATTTAGGAAGTAACAAGCAAGGTGGATAGGGAAACTTGTACATACTATGTACTTGGATTTCCAAATGATTTTTGAAACAATGCTACAAAGATTATTACACAAGTTAAGAGCACAATTACCATAGACCAAAATGTCCGTCCATGCTAACCCCATATCCTTTGAACGGACAGCACGGTGGCTCAGTGGTTATCACTGCTGTCTCACAGCGCCAGGGACCTGGGTTCGGTTCCCACCTCGGCTGACTGTCTGTGTGGAGCTTGCACATTTTCCCAGTGTCTGCGTGGATTTCCTCCCACAATCCAAAGATGTGCAGGTCAGGTGACTTGGCCATGCTAAATTGCCCGTATGTTAGATGCATTAGTCAGAGATAAATATAGGGTAGAGAATGGGTCTGGGTGGGTTACTCTTCGGAGGGTCGGTGTTGACTTGTTGGGCCAAAGGACGTATTTCCATAATTGTAGGGAACCTAATCTAATCCTTTTCTATCCATGTATTTATACAAATGCTTTTTAAAAGTTGTCCCTCGGGTCCCCTTTTATTCTTTCCCCTCTAGCCCTTGATTTCCCAACCCCGGGAAAATGACTCAGTGCATTCACCCTATCCATGTCTCTCATGATCTTATACACCTTGTAAAAGGTTTCCCCCTCAGTGTCCTGTGTTCTAAAGATAAAAGTCCTAGCTTGTCCAACCTCTTCCCATAATTCAGACCATTGAGTCCAATCAATATCCTTGTAAATTTCGTCTGCACTCTTTCCAGTTTAATAACATCCTTCCTGTAACATGGTGATTAAAACTGAACACAATACTCCAGGTATTTCATCAATGACTTCAATGAAGAAACAAACACAGGGTACCTAAATTTGCTAATGACACCAAGATAAATAGGAAAGCACGCTGTCAAAAGGAAGCAGAGTCTGCAAAGCGATATAGGTGAAGTTAAGGAAGACAGCAAAATATCTAGCAATGGGTGTATAATGTGGGAAAACATGAGCACGGCAAAAATAATAGAAAAGTATAATAATTTTTTACATGAGAGTGTTGTAGAACTTGGTCATAATGCAACCTGTATGTCAACTGCCCTACTCCTTCCTAAATTTAAAGAAAAATTATTTTGCAATTTATTGGTACTTTTGCCATATTATAATAAAATTCTGAAAGAAAACTGGGATTTCTTCTGAGAGATCCGCTTCAAATTCAGCAAACTCACCACATTAAAGTCCAAGTTGTTTTCCACCCATTCTCTGGCTTCTGCAAACTCCTCCTGAAGACCCATAATGTACAGTGTGTCCAAAGAGTCCACAATTGTAGCTCCCAGAAGCCCTCCTGCAATAAGAAAATAATTGGGGTTCATCAACAACCAAAACAATTCCATTGCTGACACTAAATTTTTAGCATAAATCTCTCATCTCTATGATAGACGATGCATTTTGACATTAAATCAAAACAAGCCAATTGCCAATGAATAATTCCTTCCTCAAAAATAATCAGATTGATAATGCAACAGGGAAGTGGAAATTTGGCAAAGAGAAAAAGAAAAGCAACTTCAGTTAAAAAATGAGTTGCCTTCTTTCAGTTGGAAGGAACCCTTTGGACCGAGATAAGATGCCCTGTGCAGGCAGAATCTTACTTTAAAAAAACTAGACAATAAAAGAGAGCATAGCATAGATTAAGTCTAGAAACAAAACAGAAATATACAGTATAATTTAATTGACCACAAACTCTATTCAACTGTCAATCTTTCACCATCTCAAAATTGAATTGCTCTCGATATTTTGAAGTACAATAAGGGTAACAAAATCAATGTTTCAAGTCCAGTATGGCTCTTCTGCAGAACAGTTCTGAAGTGGTGCCAGACTGGGCAAGAAACCAGAATGGTTCACGAATAATTGTAAATAGCAATCACCGAATCATCATCGATAGGTGCTCTCTTTAAACACAAAGGTGTGTTTATGACCTGAAAGCGTTGAACTCAAATGTTCAGTCTGGAAGGTTGTAAAGTGTCAAAGCAAAAGCTTAGCCGCTGTTTTTTAATTTTGCAATTCCAGGCTGACCCAATCTACTCCATCAGCCTTCATGTTCAATAAAACCATGCTCCAACATTACAATATATGTTTACTTCCCCTCTCAACATTCAAAGCACTGGCTTCTCTCTGCCTCTACTCCATTCTTTGTTCACTCCAACACATCTTCCTGTCTGTAACACAATTTTCCATGCAAGTACAAAAGTTTTTCCACCAACCAGGGCTTCAAACAGCCCATTCCCATAAACCATCCCCCACACATAATCATCTCTGCTACACTACAGAGATGAAATAGAATGGGTGATTGCAATGCAGAAAACCTTTGCTCAACCTCAAAATGTGACCCCGGACTTCTGGTCACATACTGTACTTCTGTGCTATTTGAACCCTCTTTTCTTGACAATCTACACTGTTTTGATGAAGCTGAATGGAGGTTTAATCCTTTGATGAGATACTTTACAGTATTCCAGACTAAACATTAAGTTACATAATTTCAAGTCAGAACCATCACTCCTATATCAGTTGTTGGCAATAGCTGAATCTTTGCCATTTATAGCTCTCCCACATCCATCCTGCTTCTCATCCAATAACCAAAATGTTTTGTCTAAATCACTCCAAACTTCCACCTTATAACTGTCTTTCCCTCGGATTATTTTCTCCCAGTTTTCCTTGTTTTCTGTGTTTGCCCAAACTATATCACATCTTTAACTTTTTTCATTTCTGATGCAAGATCACCATCTTGAATTGTTAACTTTATTCATCTCTCCACTGATGCAGATCTGTGGTGTACTTCCAACATTTTATGATTTTACTTCAGATTTCCTGCATTTATGTTATGTCAGCTTTGTATCTTATTGCTTAATCAGGCTAAACATTTTAAATGATAGTTAATATATTTCTCTGTTATTGCATAATGTCAAAGTACAATAAAATTATTAGTTTTAATTTCTATGATTAAAGCTCAGAGTGCATTTATTCCCTAGGTGCCTAGCGCATGAAACAGAATCACAAACCAGTTAGATCCAGTCACCTTGCTCTTTGTGTTACTTTGAGATTACAACAGTTTTTCTCAAAAAAGTAGGGGAGGACAGTTGGATTCAGTCATTCAAATGAAGTAGAAAGGGACATTCAAAATTCTGTCATCTCATTTTTCTGCAACCAGTTCCCATTTCAAATTGTCCCAAAGGCAATGGATCCAATTCACTGCATCTATGTTCTATAAGTAGGGACAACTGCACTAAGGATCGATTGGTTGCCTTCTGACTACATTTACAGTAGTAGTTCCAATATTACAGCTGACTCTTCTCTCAATCAATATAGCACTGCTATAAAGGGGGTTCTATCTTTGGATGATTTACAAGTTTCCAGGCCATTAAAACATCTTTAGCCTACAAACAGAAGCAGGCTCATATCAGATGTGGCACATGCTTAGTTTGCTCTCTCTTCCTAGCACATGGCCCCAGGGGAATTTGGAGCAATTGGGATAATATATTTTTCTATCACGTTTCACCTCCAAAGTACCTTGTCCCACGACATATCCAGAAGAGGCTTTAAAATCTAGTAAAGTTATGTCAAATATTACAATGGGTAAGCAGAAAGATCAAAACTAATTCCCTGCAGGTATGAGCACAGGTCAATAATGCTATCAAAATGACCTATACAATGTTGATTTATAAATACCATTGTAGAATAAAAGGGTAAAGAAGTATTGATAAATTCATACGAAGTGCTGATTCAGCAAAATGAAGTCTTAATGCCCAATTTGGAGCATCCAAATTATAAGAAAAGCCATTGACAGCATGCAGAGATTGGGATTTTGCCAGGGATTGTAAAAGTACTGTTTAAGGGAAGTAATGAATATGAAGATTAGATTAAATGAAAGCTTTAAAAAAAATACAAATTTTGATTAGAGAAATAAGTAAAAGCAGCATCCTATAGTTAAGAAGTCACCAATTTTCAAGTCAAGACAAATTCATAGAAATTTCTTTGCACGGGACTTTATAAAAAGGATGGAATACATTCTCACAAGTACTAAGATTACTGACAGAGAAAACCAATTCAGCATTTTAAATATAGAAAGACATCACAAATGAGTGAGGAGAAAACTGCAAATTTGGTAAGAGACAGATACAATTTCTTTCATGCTTTAAATTTACATCCCCGGGGTCATACCTGTAAAAATTTGTGATGATGATATAACCAGTTGATTAGCATGAGAGTTTGTGGCAGTTCTTACTACTTAAGTGAATATGAAAGAATGATAGGTGTGGATGATATTATGATTAGGCAGGCAAACAGGAAATCTGATCATATGGGCATACAAATTAGAAGGAGGAGTAAGCCATCGGCCACTTGCAGTTTGCTCTGACAAGATCGTGGTTGATTGGACTTGTGGCCTCAACTCCACTTTCCTATTTATCCTTGACATCCTTCGATTCCTTTGCTCAACAAGAATCTATTTTTACTTTAAAATTATTTAATGACTCTGCCCCTATTACTCTCTGGGAAAGAGAGATAGTTGATAATGTTTGAAACTAAAAGAAAGAAAATCCTCATCTTTGTCTTAAATGAGAAGACCCCTTATTTTTAAACTATGTTCTCTAGTTCCAGTCTCCCCCACAAGGGGGACATCTTTTCAGCACATATCTTGTCAAGTTTCATCAGGATCATATGTCTCAATCAGATCATCTCTTATTCTTCTCAATTCCAATGGACACAGGTCTAGTCTTTCTTATCTTTCCTCATGAGATAACTACTTCTTCCCTATTCTAGGTATCAGTTGATTGAAACTTCTCTGAACTGTCTCTTATGTGTATATATCCTTTCTACACAATAGTCCTTTGTAGTTTTGCCATTACCCTATACAACTGCAGCAAAAACTCTTACTTTTATAAAAAGCAAAATACTGCAGCTGGTGGAAACCTGAAAGAGACATGAAAAATACTGGATAAACTCAGCAAGTTTGGCAGCATCTATGAAGAGAAACAGAGTTGACATCTCTACTTTTATATTCCCTTTGCAATAAACACCAACAGTCCAACTGCCTTCCTAAGTACTTGATGTAACTGTACACCAACCTTTTGTGATTGATGTAGGAGGACAGTGAGTACCCTCTGTACCTCAGAATTCCACATTTAAATAAAGCAAACTTTTTATTTCTATTTATCCAGTCAAAGTGGAAGAGATCACATTATCCCACATTATACTCAATTTCCAAATTTTTTGCTCATTCACCTAAGTTGTATCCCTTTTCAGACTAGCATCTTCTCTTGACAGGTTTCTTTCTTACATTCCTTTGTTTCATCAGCAAACATTGCAACAATATATTTGGTCCCGAGCACTATTATTCTGCAGTGTATCAGTTATCACATTCCTCAAACATCCTTGGTTCAAAACAGAGGAGGCAAGGGAACGTGGTCGTCGGTGCTAGACTAAGGCTCCAGTCTCCAAGGACAACCAGGTTCAAATTGCACCATTGTCAACTTGCTTAATGAACACGTGCACTTTGGGACATCTGTGTTGTCCCTTTAAAATCCTTCCCTGGTCGTCCAGTATTAGGATTTAGCACACTCATTGCCTCATGCAAGAATTTCAGTCAAGGCATGAGGTATCATGGCTTTTGTGGCATAGTGGTAACGTCCCTATCTCAGGGCAAAAGATCTGGATTAAAGTCTCAGCTGCCCCAGACATCTCTTATAACATGTCTGAACAAGGTGATTAAAAAGACTGCCTTTAAGTCCTTTCAACTAAGTCAATGATATAATTGCAAATAGTTGCGGGCCAAGCATTCCTCCCTGCGGCAACCTCATCTCATTATGCAATCTTGAAAATGATTCCACTTATGCATATCTGACCACATCACAGAACATCTACAAACTGTTAAAAAAAAAAAGACCCTGAACTTCCAGTTGCCTACCGCTTCAACACACATCGCTGGACAACATCTGTCTCAGGTTTGCTGCAGTGCTGGAAGAACAGTACCTTATTTTCCACTTGGAAACTCTACAGGCTCTGAATTCAATATTGAGTTCAACAATTTTAGGGCTTAAACCACTTTCTCCCATTTCCTTAACCCAACCCCCACACACCAGGCCTTGTTATCACACAGTCTACTATTACACATGAGCCACTGTTAGCCACTAATAGTCTCCAGTGGTCGCTATTCATTTTCCAAGGCTGACCATTATCTATTCCTTTGTCCAGCCAATTGTTCTTCTCTCTTCGGGCTCCATCTTCACCTATTCCTTACTCCTTACCCCCTCCTCCCACCCCCTCTTCTGCATGAAAAACATTTTCCTATCTACCATCAGTTCTGAAGAAGGGTCATTGGATACAAATGTTAACTTTAATTTCTTTCCACGGACACCGACAGACCTGTTGAAATTTCCCAGCAATCTGTTTTGCAATATTTATGCATTTTCTCTGCTTCGTGTTAGCTAAGCAATCCAAATAATTCATTACTCCCATGCCATAAGCATTCATATTGTGAAGGACTCTTTGATGTGGCACCTTGACTTCTGGACATTTATGTACAGAACAGGTTCCCTTTATCCTTAATGTTTGTTACTTCCTCAAAAATTCCAATAAGTTAGTTAAACATGATTTCCCTGAACATTTTAAACTGAAATAAATCCATGAAATCTGACATAATTAGTGATGACTGAATAGCATTTGATGAACATCTGTTCAAAATACAGTGGACAGAATTTTAAAATAGAACAAAGAACCGTGAATACTGAAAATCAAACAAAAAGAGTAGAGTTAACATTTTGAGTCCAGTTACCCTGCTCCAGAGCAGCTTTAGAAGTAGGGTCACTGGACTTGAAACATTAACTGTTATCTCTCCACAGATGCTGCCAGATCCATTGAATTTCTCCAGCAATTTCAGTTTTTGTTTATGGATAGAATCTTAGCACCTTTGGCTAAGTACAAGATATATTGAATATTTTAGAGGGATTTGAGGGATTGAAGGGAGTCATGGTGGCTCAGTGGTTAGCATTGCTGTCTCACAGCGCCAGGGACCCAGGTTCAATTCCTGCCCTGGGCGACTGTTTGTGTGGAGTTTGCACATTTTCCCTGTGTCTGCGTGGGTTTCCTCTGGGTGCTCCGGTTTCCTCCCACAGTCCAAAAAGATGTGCAGGTCAGGTAAATTGGTCATGCTAAATTGGCCATAGTGTTAGGTGCATTAGTCAGGGGTAAATGTAGGAGAATGGGTCTGGGTGTGTTACTCTTCCGAGGGTCAAATGGCCTGTTTCCACACTGCAGGGAATCTAATCTAAGCTAATAATTTCTGCTGAGAGGCCTAGCAGGTTTTCTCGCCAAATCTTAGTAAACTCAATACATTACCTATTCACCCAGCCCCTATGGCACCCCTCCTGTCCAATTCCTGCCCTATCTTACAAATGTCGTTCCCAGAACAACTCATCACACAGGTATACTTGAACTCCCTGGCTTCCCATGCGTCCGTGCCATCTCTAAAAACCTGCTGTGCATTTGGACAACCACTGTCAGTCCAGAACTGTCCTGCAGTTGGTACACAGAGAGGAAACAGTAAAATCGGAGACCTGTGGTGTGGGCAAGAATTTCAAGATTCTGCTGGATGGGTAACTTTGAGATTGGACTTCCTCTTCCACAGGGTCCAACAGTAGAATCCTGAACACTAGATTATGCAACATGGATTTGTGAGAAACAAAGCTCACTCACTTCAATAATTTCAGTCCGAGACCAAAAATCTGAAACAGTGTCATTTATTTGTACACTTGCAAGTGGGTGCCAGGTAAGGCAATGACAAATACACATCAAATCCAACAAACTCTCAAAATTTATACAATTTGAATCCCCATATTTTTTCTTATTTCATAGTTTGCCCCCTCCTCCGCTTACGTCACTCATTTCCTTAAGACTGATCCCACAACTTCTGTTTATCTGGCCTTGTCCGTGACAAATGCCTATCTCTGGCCCCCATAAGGTTGTTTGACGTCATCCTACTGCAGGTCACCACTAGGCATATTCTGTCTTTATCAGCATTTATTCCTCTCCGGAGGCTACTCTGACCTTTATGACCTCTTAAATTAGGGTTTGTTCCTGTGTCCCCATACAAGTGGGAAAACAGATGTTTTTCTTACTGTCTTATCTGTTGCCCATACATCTACCATTGTTCTGTAATCACGTCTCATGCTAACATACTTCCTCTATGTAGTTCCCATTTTTGCTAACTCAGCTCCTAGCTGAGAAACAATCACAGACTAATGTGAATTCATTTACTCTGTATCAGAACTTATAATTGCAGAAATAACATTAATTCACCTACATCCCACAGATTGGAACAGTCTCAGCCATTGGGAGGAATGCCCACTATTGTACAAATGTCAATGACCTTCTTCACTCCACCAGCCTTAAATCTCACCATCATCTGATACCTCACATCACTCTCTCTGCTCACGTACATATCTCCTGCCAAGACCCATGCTATACCGCACATTATTGTAGGCAAAATGTTTTCCACTTGCTCTCAACCACCCCAATCCCTGACATCACAAATACTGAACATCTTTTATGTTGCCTAATCACTCACTCTGAATACATTCCCACCTCCACCAAAAGTAGCAGCTGTGACATCCACTATTATCTGCCTTAATACCTACCTACCTGTCATTTCAGGAGGAAAACAGGCTCACAATAGGGTACAAAAACCAAAGACGAGTGATGGGCTGCCTCATATTTTGCTCTCTTCCATTTACATGCAGAGCATCCTACCTGTAACCACCTCAAGTGGCTGCTTGATTGCTTTCAACCCCCTTGAATGATATCAGAGGTTGCTCTTGACTTATTGTACAGGGACCCACTGACCAAAGGCTATCCCCCTTGACTTTACTGAGGATTGCTGACAAATATGATAACCTTCCTTCGTGTTCAAGCTAAACCACAAAACAAGATAGAAATAATGAGCCTGGTATCTCTGACTGAACAGGCACTGTAAAAAATCAAAGCAATGTAAGACAAAGATACTGTATCTAGATAGTCCTCATTGATTCTGAGCCTATGACAGCAAAAAAGAACCTGGAGATGCAGCTTGGTCCAGACCATGAGCTTGGTGCATACCCCTGAACTCATAATAGTCCTTGCTACTGCATTACAGTGATTGTTGCTGGTGCAGCAATGAAACGCACTAGCATCCTGAGAGTGGATAAGAGATGTGCCATGAGAGTTCTTAGAGGCTGGCACATATCAGATGCTGGTGTCCAAGGAGATGGGTCCATGTGGTTGGTGCTCATTGAACATGCTCAGAGATTTTGAGGCCTGGTACCCCACATGGAGCAACAGTGTGTTCAATTCACAAAGTTCTTACTTAGGATTCCATGTCAAACTTTCTCAATGTCCAGACTGGTGAATTCCAAAGACAGAAAGTCAAATATTAATAAGACAAGTTGGGCAGTCAACAAGCAATTAAGCAAATAATCCCCCTTAATTAGCAACTCGTCACTGCCTACTGACAAACTCACCATACCCCTTGTGAAAAGTATAAAAGATGAGCAAGATGCTGAGATTAGCCTTGCAGACTTCTACCAAAACCTCACCCCAGCTCAGACTTTTATAACGTTCTACAAAATATGACACTTGGGTGCAGTAATTCTTGAGTGAGGTGCTAAAGGAGGTAATCTTGAATAAGCAAAGTATGGTACTTAGGGACTCTGCCATTGAAGCAGTGCGGAGAGAGGTTTACAACGTCACAATTGCTGCCTGAAATCTTAAACCAAAGTCTCTATCTCCACAACAATAACGTAAAGGACCTAACAGGACTAAAGATCAGGTAGTTTTCCTTTTCACTTGGTCAGTAGTTATCTAGTATACAACACAGAACAAGTTTGAAGAAGGGTCACTGGATCTGAAATGTTAACACTACTTTGTCACCACAGATGTTGCCAGACCTGCTGAGTTTATCCATCAATTGTTTTTGAATTCCAGCATCCACAGTTCTTTTGGTTTTTAGTTATCCAATGTAGTTCATCTTGCTCACAGCTGCACAAACTTTTGTTTTTCAACAGAGATGTCTCTGATTTATTGTTTTTATCTATGCACACTCCCTTACAGGGGATCTATGGCATATGTCGAAATGGACATGCAACAAAAAGACTCTTCAACCAGATGAAATATACCCCCTGAGGTGCAAAGGCCCAGAATTCTATTCCTCAGTCAGTGTTAGAACTGAAAAAAGACAATAATTGGGACAAGTTTGTCTCACCAGCATAGGATAAGAATGCAGATCGCAAGCACACACCATACACTTCTAATCTATCTAGCCCCACTGCAGAGGCAGATATCCTATCTGCAATTTTCACAGAACTGGGCCAGCTCCTGAATGATTTATGCTTCACAGACAGTTGAAGATGTCATGAACCATTGTCTGGATTTGGCAAGGTTTTGAGGTTTTGAGATCTGACACATCCCTTCCTCGCCCCTTCTATCTGCTCATTTGGAGAAATACATATCAGGCCACCTGTCTCTATTGATACAACTCCCAAGTGTTCTCATTATGAAAGCAAAGATTACTCTATAAATTTTATTATACAGTTATATTTTCTAAAACTTCCTCTTGTAGTTACTGACAAGAGTTGTTAACTAGACAATACATTGCTTTATGCCAGAAATTGTTTCATCTTTAGAATCATAAGGCAGAATCTTATAGGAGTCAGAGCAATATGGGCTATGGCGAAATTTGAGCCAGAATTAGATTAGTGCTGCAAAATCCATCTCGACATCGGGAGCATCTCATTCCACTTATTATGTTTTTCACAAGCGGCATGTGGAGTTTCCCAATAGGCAATGGTGAGTTGCCAATCAGGAAGGGTTATTGTTTGTTAAATGCCTTGTTGATGGCCCAACTCAATTCATTAATATGAGTTTCTATCTTATCAAATTCAAACAAGCTGAAAACGCAAAACAGAAACAAGAGCAGTTACCTAGCTGAGAGAGCTTGTTGCCTGGTCCAAACGACAATTAGGCTGTCAGTAACGAAACTGCAACTTGAGGCACAATTCACGGGTATCCGTTGTATGCACCCAAAGCCCATCCAGCATGTCGAACTCAACCCCATCGTGGCACTTCTCCAACATAGTAGATGACCATTTAGGAGGCACAGAGTCAAACTGCAGGGAGCAATTGCAACTAGCATTGAAAGGCTGTTGCAAGGACACTTTGTGCATGGGAGCAGACTGCTTCTGAGGGGTGCCTGCTTGCTTTAACATCAACGTGCATGCCTGTAGCTACATACCTTGCCATGCTGTGCCTATCAGCATATTAGACCAAGAGCAAGGCAGGCAGCTGCAAAGACAAGGAGCACTTAACTCAGGAGAAGGTCATTATCTCTCAGGACCCCTCTGGACATGTGGAATGTGCAGGAGGCCCATAGATTTTCAGTCCTTCTCTATTTGCTTAGAAATGTGCGAGGTGCAGTACCAACACTGGCTCCATATGGACACTGTGATAGAATACTGCCAAATACTGGAGGGCTGTAGGAGTGTTTCTCCCAGTGGCTGTGAATGTCACTGCCACTCTGAACTTCTGCACGACTGGCTACTTCCAATGAGCAACAGATGACCAATGTGGGATTTTTCAGTCATGCACCCACAAATGCATCAAGATACTGACTGATGTCAACTGTGTAAAGTCACAAAGATTCACTTTATTCTTTAATGATGATGCCAGTGCTGTAGTCTAGGTAGCAGACTCTAGGAACGTAGTGGAGTTCGCCAGGTATAGGTCCCATCAATTGCACTCATGCCACTGAAAGCTATATCACATTGGCGAACTTATCTACAGGAAGATGTTTCTCTCCATTTACACATGATGATCTATAATCACTCATCACTTCCCAGGTTTGTATGCCCACTACTCTGGCAGCTGCCACAACTCCTGCATTCTGAAGCATTCACTAGTGTCTGGTGCATTTGAGGGTCCAGGTGTTTGATAAGACTGGCTATGGGGAACAAAAGCTACCAACAGCAATTATGGCTCATAACAGCATTGTGCAATACCTGACTGATGTGGAGTGCAGGTTTAATGCCACCAATGCCTTGACCAGGGCAGTGATGGGTGCTGACAGATGGGACTTGATTGGGTTGGGACATCTGGTCGGCATGGACAGGTTGGACCGAAGGGTCTGCTTCCATGCTGTACATCTCCATGACTCTATGACACTGTTGAAGAGGAGGCTGTCATTATCCATGACAGAGCTCAGTGGCACCGTACTCTGCAAGCCAGAAAGAAACTCACTGACACAGACTTCCAACAGATGAGTAATGGGTGCAACACACTAATTGTGGACTGAAAAATATTCATCGATCATGACCCAAAATCTGGTTTGCACTATTGGGGCAAACTTCAGTTTCTATTGATTTTATTTGCATACTGATGCATCCAATTACCTGCCTGCATTTGATGTTCCCCTACTACACAATGATAAACTGCAAGTGGGCATTGGGGATAGGGCTGTGCTGACTTAGACAGATATTCAGACAGATGCAGCTACAGGTAGATAAGTGTGAGATGTAATGGTTATACAGCAAACTGAGAAAAAGGGGCTTGTATGTGTGAGGGGAAGTCAGCCATGCTGTATGCTCACCATTGGAGTGCAGCTTTGTGGCTGATAAGCCTTGACATTGCTGGGAAGAGGTGATGTTAGATTGCTAACATTTGCCCAGCTGCACAGCAACCTTTCAAAAAATGGTGCAAGGACAAGGGTGCTTTAGTGTATCTCCAAGTGGCAACTTGTTCTGGGAATGGTACATGGTAAAAAGGGGCTGAAATCAGATGTAGCGAATGCTAGAGGGGTGGAGTAGTTAATGAAGTGATTTCAGCCAGATATGGTGTGAAAACTCACTAGACCATGTGACAAAAAGTCTCCCAAAAATCTGGCATAATTTGGAGTCTGCCAAAAAGTAAAATGTAAAATTCAGCCACAGGCTCTTTGAAAGAGCTATCCAATTCATCTCATTCTCCGACTTTCTAATAATAGTCCTCTAGTTTTCTGCCCTTGGAGTCAATGTATTCAATTACCTTCTAAATACCTTCTTGAACTTGTTTACAAGTTGTTACACAATTTTTTCAGATGGCGCATTCTATATCATAATTTTTAACATTTAAAAACAAGGACTCCTCAATTCGCTTGTGGTTAATTTACCAATTACTGTAATTCCCTTGGTTTTGATCCTTCAGCCATGAAAAATAGCTTCTCCTTATTAAATTTTATCAAATCTCTTCATGATTCTGAGCTTCTGTATTAAATCTCCCTTTAACCTTCGTCAATTTAACAAAAACAATCCTCGCTTCTCTCATCTCCACGTGTAGCTGCATTCTTTATTTCTGGTATTATTCCAGTAAGTCTCTTCTGCAGCCTCAGGAAGGCCTTGACATTTTTCAACCCTGGTTCAATAAAGAGAGTGCAGGATGATGTGCCAGGAGCAGCACCAGACATGCCTAAAAACAGGATGTCAACTGTGCTTTTATTTCAGATTTCCAGCATCCACCGTATTTTGCTTTCAATTAATCCACTGGCTTGATGACAATGATAGAATGGGGGATATGCTGGTTAACGAAGTTACAATCTGTGTTTGAATTCTGCTGCTGCTGCTGATAGCCCATAATACCTCATGACTGTTCAGTCTAGATTTGCTACATCTGTTTTAAATCTACCCCATTCAAAAGTACCTAAAGAGTATCTTCAGCAGAAGGCAGAACATGTTCTTAATAAAGGTTGCCACTCCTACAAATAATATGGACCCACGCATCTGCGGCAGTTAGATTGGGGAGAATGAGGTCAAGTACTATTTTCCCCTTTGATGGTTACCTCAAGAGATACTAGACTGTATCTTTAGCAAGTACATCCTTCAGGAATTGACCAAGTCGGTCGGTAGAGGCACTACTGAGCCATAGTGATGGACATTCTTGCCACCCTCAATACATCCTTCCAAATGCCATTTAACATGGAGAACAGATGCATCAGCAGACTTGGGGTGATAGGTGCTAATCAGCAGGAGGTTTCCTTGCCCATTTTTGACCAGATGCCATAAGATTCCAATGGGTGACTCCAAAAGCTACTCTCTCCTTGTGGTATACCACTGTAACACATCCTCTGCCGGCTCTACCCTCTCAGTGGGACTGAATGTCTGCGTGTGACAGCTATGGTTGAGAATGTCTTGGAATATCTATGTCAGACTGTTGCTTGATTAGTCTGTAATTCAGTCCTCTTAATTTTGGCACAAACACCCAAATGTCACGAAGGAGGACTTGGCAGGGTTGACAGGGATGTGTGTGCCATCATAATTTCTGATGCCATGACCGATGCTGGATAGTACATCCAATTTCATTTCTTTTATCAGATTTTGTAGCAGTGAGATACAACTGAATGGCTCACTAGGCCACCTGGAGTCACATGCGAATCAGACCAGGTAAGGATAGCAGAGTTTCCTTCTCCAAATGCCACTAGAATGACATGGGTTTTTAATGACAATCCACGATGATTTCATTGTCAGTACTGGGTTAGTTTTTAAGTTCAGATTGATTAATTACATTCAAATGTCACTATCCATCATGGTGAGATTTGAACCTATGCCCCAAGAGCATTTAGTCTAGTTTTCTGTACTGCTAGCCCATTGGCAATATCGGTACATCACCATGCCCTGTCATTCCCGATCAAAAGGGGAATCTTCTCTAAGACTATAGGAGGGAGTTCTGCAGTGCAGTAGAAGCTGTGATAGAGATTGCAATCTCTTTGATGAGGAAGCGATAAATGGTTGTTGGCTAGATAAGCTTATGGATAGAAAAGTATCTGCAGAAAGGTTTTTTAAAAATTTTGACCAGGGATTTATAAAGAACTTAAATCATACTGTAATTCTTATTCAGAATGTCAACTGGCAAGATTTAACCTTCAGTTCTGCACTCCATCAGTCCTTTTAACCATAAATCAATCTACCATTTGGAACAATTGCAATCAGCCTTGTAGGGTCTCTAGAAGGATTTGCTAGGAGATTGCAAGTATATTCTCCTGAGTTGATTACATGACTAGGTATCCCTCAAATAATATGGCATCAAAAATGTTGCCAATTAATCATAAAGGTGTTTTTCAGAGTAGGAATTCTTGGAGAGATTTTCATAGGTCTCACATTAATTATGATCTGTATGCATTAAGACAAGATTAATATTCAACGAAGCTTAGTGCATCATTCCTTGACTGATGAGAGTGATACAGTGTTTCAATAATACTTTGAAAAATATGTTTAAAAGAGTAGTAGACAGGATGCCAAGAACAGGGGTGTCTTATTACCGTAAGTAATGTTTGCAATTCAGAAAGTTCCACAGGTCTCTGGGGATTTTCACATTTGAAGCTTTCTTATGGGAAACAACCCCATGGTCTTCTAGATGTTAAGGAAGAATGGGAGGAAATCATTAGCCCTCTTGGAATGTGCTGGAACACATCCTGAAAATAAGGGAGAAGTAGAAGTAGTCACTCCTAAGGGAATGCTTGAAAAAAAAAAGGCCCAGAAAAATAATGGCTATATTATAATAGACAGCACACAGCAAGGGAGTTCAATCAGGACAAATGAGTTTTGCTTCTTGTTCTAACACCCAGCAGCTCAGTGAAAGGGCCTATTTGAGATTGTAGATTCTGAAAGGCCAGTAAAACTACAAAAGTGGTCAGCTTGCAAGACGATGGAAGAAGCAGAACTATATGATCTTCTGAAACTAAAGAAAGCGCAGGAGACCCTTGGATTGGAGATGAATCTACTTTTTGAAAGAAAGGCTCAAGAAACCAGGATGCAACATTTGGCCAAGGCAATAGCAGCACAGCAGTGACTAAGACTGCTTAAAAAATGTGGTTGAAAGAAACAGCAAAACTGTTAGTCCAACAGTGCTTTGCAAGACAAGACCTGAGGGCTGGACGCCTTTAACAAACACTGCTCAAAAGGATGGACTGGGTTTCTTCCAAAATTTGGGAATTCATTTTTAAAATCATAATTTTAGTTCTAATTCTTTTAGTAATTGCATTTTTCTCTTCAAACCAAAAAGTGGTTCCATTAACTCATCCTCAATACTACATACTGGTCCATTATCACCTTACCTCTGCCCACTGATTCCATTATACACAGCCATCCCATCCACATTGGTTTAATTATGTCCCCAACCTGAGCCCAGTTCTAATATTATCCCTGCTTTAGTCTGTACACTTTACTGAACATGAAAATTACATAACAGATTGACTATGAATTATAATCTTCAAAGCTTTTCACTAAAAGGACTGATGTATATTCAGCTTTTATTTAATTGACTGCAATTTTCTTATATTAATAGACATACGAACTGTTTTGACAATACCTCTGTGCTACAGAGTAATTATTTCACAAATTACTCACCAAATAAACCACTTGCATGTCCACTCTTCGACAAGGGTTTGAGCTCATTGGTCCCCCATGCATATTGTCTGTAGTTATCCCAAGCAAACTTCATCATCTAGGGACCAAGAAAACAATTAAATAGTTATTCCTGCTCTGTATTTGGTAGATACAACATGGCCAGAAATGATAGAAGAAATGCAAAAGGTAATTGTGAATTTCAGTAGATATAAACATTTATATTGGAAATGCATTAATAGTGATCTACAATGAAATCAAGCTCAGATCTAAAAGTGAATTCCAAAGAATCAATGAAGCAGAGACTGGAAGATGCATTTTAAACCAGTTCTTCCTTGATTCTGTAATTATTTCCAATTCTTGGACAGATTTACTCTTGGCAACTCCCTTGGCAGTAAGGAATTCCAACATCAAGACTTAAATGAACGGAAATGTTTTGCTTACATTTTTTCCTTAAATACCACAAAAAATTTAAATTTACAATGCTTCCTCCATCAACATAAGGAAATAGGAAATCAGTGGGGCTTTTCTCAACTCTACTCTGATCTTTTTGCTGGCATCCAGTGAGATACAGTTTGCCACATGTGTCCCTTGGCTACAAGGATCCAGACTGACTTCACTGTTTAGTGCATAGCTATTAGAAGCATGCCACTTGAGGAGGATCACAAAAGCTTAATTGAAGAGCAGCATTTTAAGGTCTTAAGGGAGGAGAGGGAGAGATTTAGTTATCAAATCCCAAACCTCAAGGCCTACATGGCTGAAAGCGTGGTTGCCAATCATGGATGAAGAAAGTGGGAGATCACAAGAATTCAGAGTTGCAGCAATATAAAGTTCTCAGTGAATTGTTGATTACAGAGATGGGGTGGGCTAGATCAGGCTAAAGACGACATGGATTACTTCACCACAGTTTGGGTGGACCTGGTAGTGGAAGGTATGGTCACAAAAATAGGTGTCCATGGGTGCAGGTTGTCACACATGTACTAAGTTTCCAATTTCACAATGATGTTAATGCATGTAAATTAGCTAAAATTAGGGCCACATTTTCAAGTGAACAGACATTCTGGGGGAATTGGGGAAAAGGTATCGATAGCTGAACAGCTGTATAGTCTAAAACAGTCAGGAAGATTAACTCCAAGTGATTGCGCTTAGTGGGCATGATTACAAGAGAGGGCAGAATTGTTGCTCGTAAGAAAATATTGAAAGCACACCGAAAGGTTCCTTTGAGAATGCTGGCAAGACACAAAGAGATCAGTGGGATTACCCAAAGAGGGAGTCAAGCTGGGACAGCAGTTAGAGTTCAGGCTGTAAAGACCACATCTATTTATTTTTCCTTTATTTTTGAATGTGAACTCAAATAAGAACAGAACTGTTTTAAAACCAAGGGCTATGAAAGGAATTGCTTCACTTTTAAAAACAAATTACTGGAACTCATCGAGTGTCATATTTGCACTGCTGTTTTTCAAATAGTTGAACAGGAGTGATAAGATGGTATGGAACAGGGGTGTGCTTGCAGAGTAAGTTCAATCAGCAACAGCGCAATAATTGTGACCGGTTGTGGATACCATAGATTATCAGCCTGACACAAGGAATTGAATAGCCTCCAACCATAAACCAATGATCTCTTCCTAACCAAACAATCTTCTGAACAATAAATCTTCTGCAAATTAAAGGGGGAAATATGGGAATTATTTTTTGCTTTATCTTCGAGAATCAAGCAAAGCTTCAGGAGACCTGAAACGATCTAAATGTTAGTATGGCCTCTTTTTTAATAATAAATCTAATGAAATCCATAGCCTCGTGATCCTTAACATGAAAAATCTTAAGTGTCATTTTTTGTCCACATCTCCTCTTGTAGATTCAACTGCTGAAAATATAATTTGCTTCCATCTACTGTTTCTCCTTTTATAATATTAAATGCTATCAAATAATTCCTGAATTTCTTCTGTTTGAATGAAAATACGGGCATCGATGCAAAGACTGCACATTTCACATCTCTTATAAGGCTGGTTTTCAAATAATTTGAGGAAGCTTTGAATTGCTAAGTTTTGGGGCTTGAGCAGAGATCATCTGTTGGTTTCACACCCAAAGTTGCAAAAAGGTTAATCGGAAAGGCAGTCCTTACTTCAGCCTTTCCTAATAAAGATAGCATGATGCCATGATCCATTAATTATATCTGAAAAATACCAATTATACTGTTCAAACAGCAAGCAAATATTCTGTAATGGTAGATATGAAATTGGGATAGAAGGACTGGTGTTGAGTGTGGGGTGCTGGAAAAGCACAGCAGGTCAGGCAGCATCGAAGGAGCAGGAAAATCAACGTTTTGAGCAAAAAAGTTCAAATGATACAGTCCACTTAAACTTTGGAATATCATCAAAAAATTACACTCAAGAATTCAGGCATGTCATGCCCTTCCATTAACATGCATATGTTTTAACCTATGGAACTGCATATTTCTCCTGATTAGAAATATATTTTGGCTATAAGTTCTCATTCTTGGCAAAAAACAATGGTCTCAGGCAATAACTTGAATTTTGCAAGTTGTCTTTCATAACTCCTGAAATAGTCCAATAAATAGTCCAACAAACAAAAGATAAAAAGGCAAAAATTCATTTACTTGGTAACAAACAAATTACGGACACAAGTATTACATTTGGCAACTATGTTGTGTATTGAACACTAGTTAGAATTCTAAAACAAAAAGAGACATTGCTGAAGCAGCCCAAAAGATCCAGTGTTCCTTCTAACGAAAGGTTCCTAAATAGTTTTCACATATAGCACCTACTATTTACTAGGTTCAATGCAGCAAATAACTTTGTAAATTTAGTTTCACAATTGTTCCTGAACCTGACCAGTTGTCAATAATTTTCTGTCAAGGCATTTTTGGCTCTCAGTTTATGTTTATCTATTGCACTGAACTAATGTTTTGAAACCTCAGCAATTTTTTGCGCTTCGAAGTATTGATTGACTCTTTCGCCATCATCCACACTTTTGGTCCCTTCTTGAATATGATTGGCTTTCATGAAAAGCCATTTTTTTGACACTGAGCAGAAAGAATTAAAATGTACTCAGCTGTAGAGAACTGATACCTTCTGTTTTTAATGTTTACCATGTTATACTCTGTAAACATGAACACATCATTTCTGCTGGAAATGAGCCACACGATCAAAGGGAAACAAATAATTTCAATTAACATTTGATTTGCTGGTTTAAAGTTGAAGTTCGTTGCATCCAATTTTTGGGTATCATCCAGTTTCAGACTACAACTGCAACCGTTCTAAAAACACATAAGAGTTTGGAAAAGTGAACCCTACATTCCTATTTTCCATAATGCAAAGGTCTATATGAAGGTCAAATCTGTAAATGCTCCCCAACTATTGTGCTGAAATGCTCAGTAATTTCTGGCAGTTCAAACAAATTTCCAATATAATACAACTATAAAGTCTCCAGCTGCTGAGAATTATGGCTTAATTTACTGATCTTATTTTGAAATGGGTATGATTTTTTATTTTGGTTAAAAGGTTAGTCATCCATTAGAAATTTCAAATGCTGCAGGAAAAATATAGCAATGTTTAAATTGACTCATCAAGAAAACACATTGTGGTATATGAACGGTATTCCCATTTTAAAAAATACAATATGCAGTTTCCATTGCAATTGTGGACAAGTGCTTGCAGACAGGAATGCACACATCACAAATGTGATAGGTATTATACCACAAGAGGCGGCCATTTAATCAAGTCTACACTGACACTTTTGAAAAACAATCCAGTTAGCTCCACTCCTCTGTTCTTTCACCAAATTCTTGTCATTTCTCCTTCTTGAAATATTTATCCAATCCCCACTGAAGGTCACTATTGAATTGTTTTAAACAATATCCATCGTACCGGACAATGCATGCCAACTCTTAACCACTCATTGAGTATACATCATATAAATTCAATTGCATTTTTCCAAGATAAACTAGAACAGACTTAAAAGTTTCATGTACATACCATCAAAATATCAAGTGTGCAGAGAAAATAATCATGAAGGTTAATGGACACTGATCTTTGGAGGACAAAAAAAATTATGCTACAGCTATATTAACTGCGGGAGTACTTCAAGAAGAGCCATACTTTAAGCAGCAGGTATTAGCATGTGAGGGCAATGTAGATTTATCAAAATGATCCCTACCCATGCTCTATGATTTCGATTATGAGCAAGTTAATTAAGGTTGTGCTGCACAGAATTTAAATTAACGAAGTGCCTTGATCAAAAATTTCAAGCAAAAACAAAGAATGAAATAAATTTTTAAAATCTTAAAACAATATGCCAGTTCCTGGTTGACAATTACTCTCCAGGCATTTTCCATGGCAATATCTCTACCAATCAGAATCCACTTGCAAACTAATCAGCATTCTCATACAATACAATGTTGGTTTTCCCCTTAAATCGATTTCTTTGCAAATTGTTCTGAAGAGTGCAAGAAAAGCATTCAGCAAAATGTGATTGTTAAAGCAAGTTTTAATTGACCTGTTAAGATGTTATGACACACCACAACAAATAGGCTTCAACCCTGAATTTTTAGCCTAGGGACACACGACTGACCCACAAGAACTGCTAAACTCTTACTTTCACATTTGCATGAAAAACAATTATTCACTACAAATGCTAACTTTTTCTGGGCATTAAATCCATTTTGTATCCATTCTGCTTCTGCAGACTTTATTTTAGGAGTTTTAATTTTTGTTAAGAAACCTATGATGATATTTCATCAACTGTTTTGAAAACTCCATACACACATTATTCATCCTGTTAACTCATCAAAAACTCAATCCAGTTAGTCAAACATAATTTGCCCATAAACAGCCAGTAATTTTTCTCTTGGATTTGTAGTGATTCTGCTTAAAAATGTGTTGCTGGAAAAGCGCAGCAGGTCAGGCAGCATCAAAGGAGCAAGAGAATCGACGTTTCGGGCATAAGCCCTTCTTCAGGAATGAGGAGGGTGTGCCAAGCAGACTAAGATAAAAGGTAGGGAGGAGGGACTTGGGGGAGGGACGTTGGGAATACGATAGATGGAAGGAGGTTAAGGTGAGGGTGATAGGCCGG
>NC_057736.1:13758155-13762610 GCF_004010195.1 Chiloscyllium plagiosum
CCTGCAATCTTCTTCCCGACCTCTCTGCCCCCACCCCCTCTCCAGCCTATCACCCTCACCTTAACCTCCTTCCACCTATCGTATTCCCAAGTCCCTCCTCCCTACCTTTATTCTTAGCCTGCTTGGCACACCCTCCTCATTCCTGAAGAAGGGTTTATGCCCGAAACGTCGATTCTCCTGTTCCTTTGATGCTGCCTGACCTGCTGCACTTTTCCAGCAACACATTTTTAAGCTCTGATCTCCAGCATCTGCAGTCCTCACTTTCTCCTTTGTAGTGATTGTAACAAAGTCAGCCAGGTGGACCTCATACAATGAATCTGAAGACCTCCTCGTGGCAAGTGGAATGAGTACATGAGTTGCAGGGTATTCCCATGGAAGTGGACACCCTCACTAATCGGACTAAGCTTAGGGGAACACCACATACATAGCCTCACTCAGGACATACCCTGAGCAAAGGGACTCTAGGTCAGTCTACAGCAACAGTTAAATTGCTTTGCAACATTCAAACCAGAACCAAAATAAACATCTGGTTAAATGGTCACCCAGCTCTAATGGATATCAATATCAGCATGACTATTTCGTTAATCACAGAACTAGTCTTTAATAAATTTCCCTCTGGACTCCAATTCTTAGGTTTGCGCAAGACCACAGCTAGATAGAGAATCTATACTGTGAAACCTTGACAGATTAAGGGTACAACTTTGATATCATTCTCTAATGAGAAGCAGCTGGTTCTATTACTACAGATTGTAGTAAAAGGCTTGGACCCAAGCTTGGTGGGGGGAAATTGGTTGGAAAAGATTCATCCAGACTGGATCAACATTTTTTGAGAAGATAGCTGTCCAAATGAAGTCCTAATTACATACCTGGATGTTTTTTAGGAAGGTCTAGGGACTATTGAAGAAGCTAAGGCACCTTGCATGTTGACCAGGAAGCAACTCTATGATTCTGCAAGGCACACCCAGCGCTATTTGCCTTATGGGCAAAAGTGGAGGCAGAAAATCAGAAGGCTGGAAAGTGAAGGAATCATCACCAGTCCAGTTTGCAGAATGGGTACTCAAGTTTGCAGTACTGACTGTGAAGCTGTTAGGTTAGTTCACCTTTGTGGGAATTTTAAACAAAACAGTAAAATGCTAATCACAACTGGATAATTACACAATCCCTCGCATAGAGGATGTACACACAAAGCTGGCGTGGGGGTCTGATCTTCATGAAGCTGGATATGAGCCTTGCTTACTTGCAATTGTGGTTAGATAAAGATCCCCAGAAGTATGCTAAAATTAATAGCCATAAATATTTGTAGCAATATATGATGCTGCCATTCTGGGTATCGTCAAATTTTTTAAGCGGACAATGGAGAACATTTTTGTTACAAAGCACAGGTTGACCGCCACCCACATCCCCCCCATCCCTGCCAAGAGCTGAATGCCCAAAAGGAGCACCTTGTCTCAATCTGTTATAGGTGGTCAAATGAAATGAAATCCTTTCACTCATGCTACAACCAACAAGTAACAATTTATTTAGCTAACTCTAATAGTGAACAATTTAACAGAACTACTAACAAACCGACCAAATCCCCTCTATGTACTAATTATTCCCTACTAACACGAAATTCTAATGGTATGCTGTTCCAATCAAATACAAATCACACTTAAATGACAAAACAATAGAATTTAGTCTCTCAAAACTACAGCTAGGATAAGTCTTCCAGAATGCTCCTCACCCTCTCCGATGATACTCCACTAGGAACACCTTTCTCCATTGAATGCTGATAAGTGAAATGCCTCTGTCAAATTCGTCTATCAGGAATATTGGTTAAGAGTGCTGTAGAACCTTGTGGATGGTACTTAATCAGAGCTTTAAGATTTCTGAGAGAGTCAGATATTTACTCTTCAGATAGCAGTGCACTCTCAGCAATTTTCAAAAACATTCTTATGTACCCTTGATAATTGTCAATTTTGTTATGAGGATTGGTTCTAGGGAGTTAAAACCATCAGATTTAATTTTTTTTAAATATCTAAGGGTTCGATTTAAATGGATTGGCTAAACTTTAAAAGACTTGTTGTCTTGGTAAAAATGTTGCTCAGTTGTTTGATAATAAAAATGTTTCAATTCAGGTGCTCTCTGTGCACCTGCACTTTAAACTGCTGTTCAGACATCCATTTTAACTTTAAGCACTGAAAAAATGCTATCTTTTAAAGGAACCATGCAATGCTTTCCCTCATTTTACACAAACCAACTTTGTAACATTTTATAAGCTTTACCCCCTAGGTCGCCATTTAGCGAGATAATGTGCTAATAACAGGGAATATGGAGCACTTAGAGAATTTGAATATGGTCCTTAGATGTTTCTCCCCGAAAGGGAAAAACACGTGATCTAGACACCCAAGTGACTTCCTTGGGATACAAAGCTGACAAGATCGGGTTATATCCATTGGAAGTTAACTTGAGGGCAATCAAATGTGCCTTGGCGCCCATGCTTGTATCAGAGTTTAGGTCTTTCCTTGGGCTGATGAATTATTATGGTAAGTTCAGGCATTACTTGGCTTCCACCTTGGCTCCTTTACATCAATTCTTAAGCAAGGATCAGCCTTGGAAACGGTCGCGTAGACTTGTCATAGGTTCCAAGGAAGTGAAGAAACAGTTATCACCCTCGAAAGTGTTGCCACACTATGATGCTAAGCAAAATTTGGTATTGACATGCAATGCCACATCATATGGCATCGGGGTAGCATTACCTCAAAAGGTGGCCCAAAAGAGAGAAGTGTCCAATAACATATGCCTCCAGGACTTTGACTAGTATACAGCATAAATACGCTCAGATAGAGAAGGCAGGTTTGGCAGAACTAGTTGAAACCTATATCTTTGCAGATGTAAATTTCAAATAAGAGACCACAAACCCCTGCTAGGTTTACTTAAGCAAGACAAGGCAGTCCCGCCAGCAGCATCAGGCCAAATTCAGCAGTGGGTTCTAATACTAGGTGCATGTAATTACAAATGTTAACATTATTCAAGAGGCCAAGTAGCAATTGTAGATGTCTTGACTCCTTTAAGTGTTGGTCACAGGCGACAGGCCATCGTTTACCAGCAGAGAATTTGAGTATTTCCTAAAATCGAATGGTGTCCAATATAAAAGGACAGCTCCATACCGCGAATCATCCAACAGTGGCAAAAACAGCAGTCTAAACTTTGAAGGCAGGCTTAAAGGAACAGCTACAGCTTCACTCAAAACCAAACTGTCCTTGTTGCTATTTGATTATAGAACCACCCCTCAAGAAAATACAGGAATCGCTCTAGCAGAGTTACTCATGGGGATCTTCCCAGATCAAATGGCATCAGGAATGCAGATGCTGGACAGAAGACTCCACTAAGCAAGAGAGACAATTTACTTCAGGGAATGAAGTTTGGTACAGGAACCACAAGAAGGGCCCTGCATGGGTAAGGTGCATGGTCCAGTGACATGTGACAATGATGCTGCTCCTCTAACAAGGTTATTCTGTTCTTGGTTTTTTTTTCCCAGAAGGGTCATAAACACAGAGTTACCAAGAGGTTTGGCTTGGATGGGTTTTAGGGCCAATTTGATTATGGCTAACAGATATTGCCTCAGATAAAACGCCTTCAAGTTTTAAAGAAAAACACTTGTACAATGAATGGGAAGAGGCCAGTTCTCCCAGCTCACTTTTTCTCTGGTTTGGTTTTAGCAAGCAGTCAGAATTGGGGCTGCTAGTCTAAGAAACAGCTACATGGAAGAAGGTGTTCCATGCTGAATCTCTCTGCCATCTCTCTCTCTAAGACCCTGTGTTTGATTTTAACTATTTTTGCTGAGGGGTGTTTATGGGGACTGTTGGAAGTATCATTAAATTGGGATAATCTGTTGGGTTTTCGGTAGGTTAAGTTATTCTACATTCTGTCCTCTTTTGTTGGTGTTTCATTTGGTAATCTTGCAAATAAATTATGCTTTGTTTAAAACTAAGTGGTTGGGCCAGCTGCATCACTACTCGAATAGCCACTCTACACCTGCTGAAAACAACTAGCAAAGTTATGGTCTGGGCTACTTTCTTGAAAGGCTTTGAGGGGATATGGGCACTTGGACCATCTCTGACACCTCCCTCCCCTTCCTGGACTTCTCCATCTCCATTAATGACAACCAACTTGACAGTGATTTCTTTTTTACAAACCCACCGACTCCCACAGCCACCTGGAATACATCTCTTCCCACCCTACCTTCTGCAAAACTACCATCCCATATTCCCAATTCCTCCACCTCCGCCATATCTGCTCCCAGGAGTGCCATTTCCACTACAGAACACACCAGATGGCCTCCTTCTTTAGAGACCGCAATTTCCCTTCCCATGTGGTTGAAGATGCCCCCAACGCATCTCATCCACATCTTGTACCTCCATCCTCAAACCCCACCCCTCCAACCGTAACAAGGAGAACACCCCCCTGGTCCTC